>NW_015554084.1:546748-557034 GCF_001515605.1 Sinocyclocheilus anshuiensis | reverse complement strand
TGGTACAACTCGGGACGGCACGGCACGGGTTGCGTTTCCACTGCAGTTCAGTACCGCTTTAGAGTGGGCGGGATTATTCACATGTCGTTATAGTTGTGCCGCCTCTATTGCCGCGACTCCTGAAAAACTTTTTCATTCCGCGTCGCCCCATCAAGCTCTCGCTGGATCCACTCCTCTGCTATCAACGAGAGGAGCATCTGTACTTCCTCAACAGACAACGAAACAGCCACTTTTTGGTTGTTAAAAAAGGTGCGCTCGTTCAAAACAGTTGCGTTCGATCCTTTGCTGGCTGTGCTGATTTAAGTCTAGCGGTTCTGTTGTGTTTGTGTCGCAAGTTCAGTGACGCAGGTAGTGACAATTCTCTCCGGCCAATCAGTGATCAGCAGAATTTACACGTCACGTTTTGGTAACAGTACGGTTCACTTGGAACCTCAACCGAGGTGGTACTAAAAAAAAGTACCAGGTACTGTACCCGGTGGAAAACCCCCCAAAAGTGAACCGTACCGTGCCGTACCATGCAGTGGAAAAGCGCCATATGTGAACGGGTGAATTTACCCGTAAAGTCGTTCCGGTAATTTTACTGCAATTTACTGATATTACTGTGTGAAAGGGGCTAATGAGATTTCTCAGAGACTCTGACGAGAAATTCACGTTAATCCAGAACCATTCAAGAGGATGTCTGTTTTTACTGATTGTGTTGATCAGTGATTCTGTGTGTGTGTCAGGTGGGAGTATGATGAGAGCTACTGCGAGGCGGTGAAGAAAATGCCTCCTTACGATGCCGGTCCACGGCTCCTGGATGTTATCGACACAGCCATCTTTGATTACCTTATTGGTAATGCAGATCGCCATCACTATGAGAGTTTCCAAGACGATGGAGGAGCCAGTATGCTCATCCTTCTGGACAACGCCAAAAGGTAGAAAGAAAGAAATCTAGAGATCTAGTCACCCACAAGATGATCGACCCAAATTTAACTGGGCTTCTACCAGAAAACATTTTGTTTGTTTGTTTTTTGACACGTGTATGTCGGTTTGAACTTCTGTGTTTCTCCTGCAGTTTTGGGAACCCAGCTCTGGACGAGAGGAGTATTCTCGCCCCTCTTTATCAGTGTTGCATGTGAGTTCACACACAAACACTGAGTAACCATGGACTTCCTCTTACAACCCACTTTGGTTTCCTAAAAATGGCACAATTCTGTGCAGTCCCTAACTTCAGGCTTCCTTCATCTGCTGGCTGTGGTGATGAATGCTTCCCATTCTGTTCTTTTAAAACAAACACACTGACCACTGACATGCTGTTGACCTTAGTTATACAACAAGCTTTTGAGTGGTTTTGCCTGGATGAGTGTCTGTCAAGGTTTCCACTGAAAGGTGTATATGTAGATAGTTCACACATAATGTTCTTTTTTTTTTTATCAAGATTTTAGGGTAAAATTTCAATTAAAGACACCATCAGTGGTGTGCTGTAGTCTTTCCTCCAATATAAATGTTTTGTTTTCAATTCCTATATACATGGTTTCCGAGCTAATTGCATTTTGAACAGCATTTACCTTGGAGAAATGGTCAAGCAACCACTACTACATTTATATTGTAATAAATATGGACATTTTACTATATAAATCCAGTCACAAAGTGATTTTTTTTACATTGCTTCAAAAAGAAAATACTGCATAATACTGCTGTTTAAAATGTTGAGGTCAGAAATGGGATCAGAGAATGCTTTTATTTAGCAAGGATGCATTAAATTGATCAATAATAACTGTAAAGATGTTTATAATGTTTTAAAAAATTAAATTTAAATTTATATAAAAAATCTATTTCAAATGAATTTCTATGCATTAAAGAATCAGCAGCAAATCAGCATATTAGAATGATTTCTGGATGATCGTGTGACACTGGAGTGTGAAGACTGGAGCAATGAAGCTGAAAATTCAGCTGTGCCATGACAGGAATAAATTACATTTAAAATATATTAAAATAGAAAGGAGTTATGTTAAATTGTAATATTTCACACTGTTGTTCTGATCAAATTACTCTTAAGAGACCCTGATATTTTGAACAGAAATATACAGTAATACATTTTACTTTTAATCAATAAAGCCAGTTTAAAAGCCATCTTTAATCACCTGTTGAAATGCCCCCAGATATGTGACATTAAATTACATAAGTACATACATTCTGGGGAATGAGATATTGATTGACTAACAGATGAAAAGCCTTATGTAGCTTTAACTGTACGTGTGCATTTAAGACTTCCTGTCTTGACTATCGGAATTTAAGGCCGCTCACACTGACAGTGATTTCACGCAACAAATCAATCGCAAGTCATTCATTTTCAATCAGAGGTGGCGTTTTGAGGTGTCATGAGAAACCGTGTCCATTAAATGATGTGACAAAGTTGAGCCGAGCTCAGCGTTATGCAAATGTGCATCGAACATCTGTGGTTTCGTTGCTTCCTGTCATTTCATTTGTGCTCTTGAATGAGCCAGACACAATTTGATGCGTTATTTCTGTCTCTCTCTCATTGTATCCTAAAGGGTCCGTGTTTCCACCTGGAACAGGCTAAACCTGCTAAAAGGTGGAGTGTTGAGTTCAGCGATGCGACAGGCCACGGGCCACGATCCCGCCTTTCCGGTGCTAACGGGGCCGCATCTCGCCGCGCTCGACCGCCGTCTCAACGGAGTGCTGGCCACCGTGCGGCAGTGCATGGAGATGCAGGGCGCTGACAACACGCTGATCGAGGACCGCATGAACCTGCCTCATCCTTAAACACACTGGAGAAACAAGGGAAGTGAAGATGTGTTTGACTCTTAATGCACAGGCTCCTTTCGCCTTCCTGCTATGGAGCCAGAGAAGCGGAGGCCAGAAGAAGCCTTATGAGCCGACCTGGTGGAGTTTGTTTTTCACTGGGTTCATTCAAGTCAGACCACAGAGGCCAAGAAGACTCTCCAAACTGTTTTTTCTTGCTCTCTGGATGGAGTGAGGAGGCCTTGACAACATGTAGGTGGACTACACTTCACCTTTTTACTGTTATTGTTTGTCTTTTTTTCTTTTGCCATCCAAGATGGCTTAACGTTTTTTCAGAGTTACAGATGTGGATCTTGGAATGAGATCTTTGGAGTAATTAGACTCAGGAAGCTGGAAGACGGATCCTGAAGACTATTAATAGAACTTCCCCATTGTGTCTCCCACATTGTATATACAGAACAAGCTTTTGAATAATACCGAGTAATAATAATATTGATCTAAAGATAAAATGAATTATGATAGACTCTGTTCTGTTTGAACAGAGCTGGGTGGCTGTTGCTACTGATGTTCAGAGAAGATTGTGAAGACGACAGCATTGTAAGATTGCTGTGGGGCATTTTCAGCATTAAAAATTCATATTTAAACTTACAGAAGTTTGTGTGTATGAACCATTTGTTCACCCTTTCTTATTTAAAGACAACTGTACACAAATGACAGAGACAGCAACATGTGGTTAAGCCACATGCTGTTGGCACATTTTTTTGTCTAGACTACACACAAATACACACAAAATCTGTCCAAATATGGGGTTTGGCCAGTATTCATGTAAACATAGTTGATTTTGTCTTAGTGTTAATGTCAACGGTTGGGAAAAAATTGGATGTGTATTAGTATATTGCATGTGGGATGTGACGGCTGCTGTCTGTGTCAGTACTGCTAATCAAACAACAACAGAAAAAGAGAAAAATGTCCAAACCTGCTCCTGGAGGGTTAGCTCCAACCCTAAAACACATGAGCCAAAGTAATCAAGGTCTTCAGACTCACTATAAACTCTAGGCAAGCAGGTTGGAGCAAAACTGAGCAGGACAAGGCCCCCTAATATGTAGATGAATTTGTTTTTTCATCAGAACTTCAGTGGAGAAACCACTCCAGTCCATCAATGAATGTCTTGTGAAGTGAAAATCTGTGTTTGTAACAAACAAATCCATCAAGACATCAACTAAAAATATATATGGGTCATTTCGTGTCAAATCAACCAAATTTCAGAAATTTTCCCAGCTCAAATTTTGGATTTTACTAATATTTTTTCTGAAGAAAGATGAACATGTATAGTGATGATAGCCCAAATATTAAATGTCATGGATGAATATTTACTAAGTATATACGGCACTATTTTGTAGAGGGGGGTCAAAATGGCAATTTTCACCTGAGATTCAGAGCCAAATTACAGGGGGTTAAAAATGACTTCAGAAAAATGGCAGCATCACAATGTTATTTTTACCCAGAGATCAGTAGGTCTGTAAATAATATATGTTGACTTTAGCCATCTTTGTTGCATTATGTGCCAATGGTCACTTTGTATACAACCAATGCTTATTTTATTTAAACTAGAAAATGTGAAGAAGAACTAATGTTGAAACTAGACATGCATTTTGTTTCTCTCTGTCAAAACAATATGCATAGACATACCTGAGTGTCATAAATATTATTTTTCCAAAATGTGCGTGAAGTATTAAAATTGGCATTTTGACCCCCCTCCACAAAATAGTGGATTACTCTATAAATATTAATCCATGACTAATATTTTGGCTATCATCACTATACAGGTTATCTTTCTTCAGAAAAAATATTAGCAAAATCAAAAATCTGAGCTGGGGACCTCTGGTTGCGTTGACACAGAATGACCAATATAGAAGGTCATATAGTGTCTTAAACAAATACAAAACGCCATTAAGGTTACACACAATACTAAAATAACACAATAAACATTAAAGTCCGTGTAAAGGCAATTCAGAGAATTGTTTCTAAAGGCATTATAAATGTTGGAAATGTATTTCTGAAAACGCGTTACAAAGACTGTGATCTATGTAGTATTGAATTGAGTTAGACCGTTAAACACTCACCATTTTTGTGTTTGGGATTTTTTGGGGTGGGGCTGAAATCGTGTCTCGATGACGTAGTGGAGCCACTGAGCATGGCCCCTCCCCCAACACTATAAGAGGTGCGTTCGACTTGAAGCAGCGCTGTGCAGACCGATTGTTTTCATAGGACATCGAACTACAGTGAGAGCTATAGAGAGCAGACAGCTCCTTATGCTTTAGAATCACTGTTGCGGTACTTTGATATCATACACTGATTGGTCTGCACAGCGCCGCTTCAAATCAAACACACCTAAAAACTAGAGTGCATTAGCATCAGTGGTTCGCCAGCTTAATCGCAAGTTACAGTCATTACCGTTAGTTACTACCGCCTACTGTTTGCTTACTAGCTATGACTTAGTCACATAAATGCATATTACCAAACATGTACGGCTGTGTGAATCCAATTAAGCTGCTAGAGGGAGCATCCATTCAGGTTGTAGCAGTATTTGACAGTTGAGAGAGGCGGCAGCTTTAACACACAGCACAGACAGCGGGCATGCCCCCAGTGTTTGAGTGCTTATTTTTTTAAGATTTTGTTAACTTATTTTATTTACTTGGTGGTATTTTATCATTCAGATTTGGCTGGGTGGTTAATAATATTTTTCTGTGGTCTGACAAACGCAGAACACATTTAATATTGCTTTTCACAGACTTTAGTTCACCAGCATCAGATGTAACATAAAAAACAATTTACATTTTTTGATTGTAGATTATAAGATGATGTGTTCTGTTTACATCCAAAAACTGTACATTCAACAGTACGCTATTTTACTGTAAAATTACATTGTAAAATTAATTAAATGTCCCATTAGATTATTACAGTTTGATTTTACCATAGCATTTATGTCTTTTTACAGTTAAAATTAGCCTTTTTTCGGTGTAGCAACGTTATTTTCAGAAAAAAATTACTTGATATATATTGCTATTGTGAAAATAAAAAAGTGCTCATATAATATCATATCATTCACTCTTAAAGGGATAGTTCACCCAAAAATGATAAATCTTTCTGTCATTAATTACTCGCCCTCATGTCGTTCCAAACGCGTAAGACCTTCGTTCATCTTCAGAGCACAAATTAAGATATTTTTGATGAAATCCAAGAGCTTTCTGACCCTCGGTAGAAAGCAACGCAACTGAAATGTTCCCAGACCTAGAAACGTAGACTGTGACATCAGAGGTTCAACCGTAATTTTACGAAGCTACGAGAAATACTTTTTGTGCACAAAGAAAACAAAAATAATGACTTAACAATTCTTCTCCTCCTCATCCCATCTGCCGCCATTATGGAGAGTACCACGACACATGCGCATGCTTTGATCTGCACGTAAAAAATGCATGTGCGCGGTGCTGCTGACACAGAACACGCATCCGTCATGATACTCTCCATAATGGCAGAAGACGGTAACTCCGGGAGAAAAATTGTTGAATAAAGTCATTTTTCTTTGCGCACACAAAGTATTCTCGTAGCTTCGTAAAATTACAGTTGAACCACTGATGTCACATGGACTATTTTACTGATGTCGTTGTTGCTACGTTTCTAGGTCTGGGAATGTTTCAGTTGTGTTGCTGTCTGGGAGGGTCAGAAAGCTCTCGGATTTCATCAAAAATATCCTAATTTGTGTTCAGAAGATGAACGAAGGTCTTACAGGTTTGGAACGACATGAGGGCGAGTAATGCATGTCAGAAATTTCATTTTTGGGTGAACTATCCCTTTAAGTGTTCAATAATCATGATTACAATATTATTATCATAATTGGACACTGTGTTTGTGTCCTGGGATGGACTAGCCATCCGTCCACCTTGTCTTTGGCTGGGATGGGCTCCAGCAAAACCCTCAACCCAACATAAGACATGCGGTTTGATTTTTATTCATATTTTATGGGATCATGTTGAAAGTTACAGCGATAGCTCAGCCAAAAATGACAATTCTGTCATCATGTACTCACCCCATCATGTCCTTCCAAACCGTCACTGGAAAAAATGGCAGAGATATGTGAAATTAGTTGTGAGAACGTTTGTGGTTTAACACTTTGTTATTAATGGAATGCAATTCGTTGCGCATTTTAGGGCTGCTGTATCACCAACATCATCTCTCTGTCTGTTGGTTTACTGGAAACTTGTGGTATAAAGTGCAAAAGTAGACTCATGTTTCGTGAGGTGCATATCATTAATCATTTCATATCGTCACTGACTAACAGTGAAACTATCGAGAGTTTTGATTGAAAGCTTTTTGGATATTACACTTCATTGTTATAAAAACTCCTCTCTGCCATCTAACCTCATTATCAGATCTATGTCTGTTTGTTGGCGAACGCTGTCCTTTAGCTTGGCGATGGGATTTCCAGCGTGCCTGCGATGTTGCACGTGTGGCTAGTGTTGTCTTTTGCAATCGCTGCAGTCAGTCTTATCTCTCCCTCCAGTCACCTCTGAACTTGACTGGCTGTCCTAAATATCTTGACACCTCAAACATGCTTGCTCATCTGAGGCTGTCGGGCTTGACCACCCACCTCTCTGTGGGCTGTGGGAAGGGGGCTTCGCCTGAGATAGCGGCTGATACTGACTAATGAGGTAATTCTCTCAGTAGAGAGGGAGACGTACACACTGAATGGGGAAAACCGGGGGTCTGCTGCGAGCCCACTGATGGGAAGTTATCGCACAAAATACACACAATACATTTCAGTCACTCACAGGAAAGAGAAAACTGTTTAAGCCACTCTACTTGTTGACATATGATCAAAATCAAATGTGAATGCAGACTTTTTAAATCATAATTATTTTGGAATAATTCATTATTTTCTGTATATTTGTAATGATTATCAATTATTTTTGAAAAATTACTTTTTTATAAATATGTAATCAAATATTTCAAACCTTTGTATATTTAAAAAAATAATAATGTAGAATAGTTTTAGAACAGTTCATATTTGTTTTTTATTTTTATAATTATTTTCAATAATTATTCCTGAAACATTTAAAAGAAAATTTTGAATAATTTGAAATTCTGTTTTAAGCTTATTTTTTAAATTAATTTTTAAGTAATTAATTATTGTTTATAAATATTTAAATAAAAACTTTTTGCTATTTAAATTAACAGTTTTTTATTTTCAATAAATTGTTTAAAATATTAAATATTTTGAAATGATTTGTAATTTGTTTAAATAATGATAATTTCTCTTTAAAATATTTATTTTTTTAGAATATTTTCATAATGTAAAATTTGAATGAATATTTTTTTCAATAATTATTTTTAAAATATTTAAAGTAATTTTTTGAATCATTTGGAATCATTTTTGAATGTTTTAATAATATTTTTTAAGTAACTAATGGTTATTTATAAATATTTAAAATAACTTGTTTGATATTTGAATGCATGTAGTTTTACTATTTTCAATAAATTATTTTTGAAATGTTTAAAATATTGAACATGTTGAAAATTATTTTTTATTTACTTTATTGATTTAATTAATGATTATTTCTATTTAAAATATTTTTTTTTATTTTTAATGATGTAAAATGTTTGAATTGTTTTTTCAATAATTATTTTTGAAATATTTTGAAATTGTTTGAATGTTTTAAGATTTTCAATGTTCAATAATGATTATTTATAAATATTTAAGGTAATCACTGTTTTAAATATTTTTTTAAACATTTAGAATATTTTTGCAATTTTTAAAAAATACTTAATATTTTAAAATTCAAATGTATTATTTTTTATTATTTTATATATTCAAAATATGTTTAAAAATAATAAAAATCAAACTGAATCATGAAAGAAAACTAAGTGAAACCATTTGTCATTTCAAGTGTTTTTCAAGGTGTTGATACTAATTGTGAACCAGTTCATTTAAAGTGGGACGTGGGACAGGTGTATTCCTACTACAGTCCAGTGGAAAAGATCAAACTTTGATATGACATTTGATATGACATCTGTCTCGCATGTGGCCATGTAACAAAAGCTTGTGGGGCAGAAGTGAGTGTATGTGTTTGTCTGAAAGTCTAGACGTCCAGTACCGCAACAGTTTTCATCTGTTTAGAAAGATAAAGCGAGTGTTTGTAATGAAGTAGCTGCACAGACGGAATATTTAGGAGATGGCATAAGAAATGATTCACAGACCTCCCTTCAGCTACTTATTCCCAGAAGTGTGCTAATTACAGTAAGGATAGCTGAAGCTAAGGAATCGAGCTCAAACTTGAGCATTTGAGTCATGAGAGTCTCCCTTCAGAAGGAACAAACATGTTTTATTCTACCCCGAAACTATATAATCCAGACAAGCACTTCAAATAGTGGGTCTAAAAGGTCATGCTTTCAATAAAATAATTAAAAAAAAAACCTTGAGAAAGTCAATTATTAGTTGTGGAAAACCCCCACGGAGCCTCTATGGCACTGAATATGAAAAAAAAAAAAATCTCACTGTGTGGTGGTGGTTGTTTTTTTTTTTTTGGTCATTTGCACTCTGTAGCTGGTCTGTAATCTGACTAAGTGTTTATGATTCATGGCTGAAACAAAAATAAAAAAGTCTGTGCAGACTGTACATCAACAGCCATGTGTTTAACACGTTATTAATAAGTTCCTCAAATGTTCGTTGATTATTACTTATGTAATGATAGTTGTAATATATTTAAATACAGGTGCATCTCAATAAATTAGAATGTCGTGGAAAAGTTCATTTATTTCAGTAATATTTTTAGTGAATTGTTGGCCTTCTGGAAAGTATGTTCATTTACTGTACATGTACTCAATACTTGGTAGGGGCTCCTTTTGCTTTAATTACTGCCTCAATTCGGCGTGGCATGGAGGTGATCAGTTTGTGGCACTGCTGAGGTGGTATGGAAGCCCAGGTTTCTTTCACAGTGGCCTTCAGCTCATCTGCATTTTTTGGTCTCTTGTTTCTCATTTTCCTCTTGACAATACCCCATAGATTCTCTATGGGGTTCAGGTCTGGTGAGTAAAGTTTTACTTTCAGCCATTTATCAGTTTATGTTTTGAGTTTTTGTTTTTTTTTAACAAGAGTTTTTTCTCTCTGACATTTATCAGTTGTTTATTAATTTTTTTATTTTTTTAACGACATGGCAAACTTAGTTTTGGAAATTTTTCATTTAATTTTTTGAGTTGTTTTTACAAGGTAGTACATGTTTACATTTGGCCATTAATCAGTTAATGAAAGTAAATAAAAACCTTTTGATTTTTGTCATTTGTCAGATATTAGAGAGCCCTGGTTGTGGTATTGACCCTTTAATGACAGGTGCTGAGATAATATATTTTTATTTTAGTATCATTCTGTGTTAGGTGACTTTAAACAGCGGAAATCAACTCAATGGAAATGAAACCTACTTTGTTTGGCCTTCCAAAAGAGGACGATATCCGCTTCGTCATGCCTGGAGCTGATCCGTGCTGGT
>NW_015554084.1:520825-546614 GCF_001515605.1 Sinocyclocheilus anshuiensis | reverse complement strand
TTTTTTTTACCTTAAACCACATAAACATTTCATTACACCAAATACACAAAATAATGTTCTTTTTAGCAACATCATATGACCCCTTTAAACACCCAATTAAATATATTTTACAGATATAGCAGTATATTCTTTTAGAAAAATAGTAAACAGAATAGTTATAAAGATGCTATAAAAATCATCATTGTCATTTAAAACCTGAGTGACTTTCTTTAGTGGATCACAAAAAGAGAAGTTCTAAATAATGTTTGTGCTTTTCCCAAACATCATAAAAGCAGATGGGGACCAGGGGCTTTCAAGTTACAGCAGGAGAGCATGAATCATAGCACATCAGTGTGAGAGCATCATAAAAGAAATCCATAAATATAATGTACAGTATTCAAAGAACAGACTGAAATTTGTTATTTTACTCTAAAATCTAGCTTGACAGCTTTAGTCTCCATTTACTTTTGTTGTACACACAATAGTAGTTTTGTCATTCTACTATAAATAACTCCTCTTGTGTGTTATAAAATAAAAGTAATTCAGTAATTCTTGGTTATTAAATCCATTTTTTGGTGTACTGGTCCCAAAGCTCTTAGGTCAATGAACTTCAGTCAAGTGGGAATCATGATCGGTCTTTATTATTAGTCTAAAAAAATCACTATATTCAAATATCAAACCACAGTAAAATCAATCATCTGCTTCTAATTTTAGCTGAAAATATATCAGGTTACAGGTGGATGATGTTGGTTTCAGTTTAACATCAGCTGTGATCTGGAGTCTTATATAGAACAACAGTGATTTTGTCAGGTTTCTTTACAAAGTTTTTTCATATTTATTTTCATTAATAGTTTCATATGTATATTCATCAAATATACTAAAGGAGAAAATCTCTACTTTTGAAATTTGTGATTTCTGAGTGAAAATATCACAATTACAAGTAAAATTACACTTTTACTCAAGTATTTTAATCAAGTTATTAGACTGGAGTAAAATGTTTGACATACACTTTAAAAAATGATTTTTTGAGGTAAATAAAGATTATTGGAGTATATTTTACAAGAAGGCTAATTCTATTTCAGTGTGTTACTTTGTAATTACATAAGTGTAATACACACTTTCTGTTCTATTTTAATTCTACTTTATCTATATTTATCTTATTTTTTTATTTTTTATTTATTTTTATAAAAAAAACACTAGCTTTCTATTTTTTCTATTCTATCTACTTGTTTTTCTTTGTGTGTGTGTGTGTATATATGTGTGTGTGTGTGTGTGTGTAATATATATATATATACATACACCTTGCTACATGTACTGCGTTAGGCTAACCGAGACTTGTCATTTGCACTTATATATTGTTGCTCTTTTGTTAGTTTTGACTGCTTTTATTGTCCTCATTTGTAAGTCGCTTTGGATAAAAGCGTCTGCTAAATGACTAAATGTAAATGTAAATGTAATTAATAGTGAAATTGACTTGCAATTTCTGAGTGAAAATTGTATCTTCACCATTTGTTTTTAGTGTAATATCTGTACTTTTTACACCTCTGAACACAGACGACTGTGCCAAATGTTTCACTCCCATCCCTGAATCACAATGACAATCCCCATTAAAAAATGAATTCACACATCTGTCATTTAGCAGCTCTGTCGTTCTTACTTAATACGACAATATTGTACATTAGTTACAGGGACAGTCCCTCTAAAGCAACCAGAGATTTGGTGACATCCTTTCAGTTGCCAGTCACGAACTTCAGAGAGCTCAGTCTGCCCACAGATGTTTATATGCAGCCCATGGTTTAGGTATAACACCTTGTAAATGGATGGATCATTCTGAGCACATAGATTTGGTTTCTCTTTCATGTTTGCTTTTGTTTAGTTCTCAGTGCGGTACTTCAGTAATTTACCTGTCACAAAGTTTCAGTGATTCTTTTACAGAAGTAAGAAACACGAAACTGTGAGGGTTCTGTCACTTCGGTCTAGTGTTATTCATGGTTTTGTGACAGCCCTGACACTCCCGTCATGTCTTGTTTTCATGTTGTCTGTGTGCCTTGTTTCTTGTTGGAGCGTGGTGTTCGGATCTCGGCACTCATGTCTTGAGTTTCGGTTTCGTGTCGGGGTTCGGACACTCGCGCTCCATGTTCTGTCTTGTTGTGGGAGCGTGCTGTCTCAAGTTCACTCGGGCCGTGTGCTCTACTGGCTGCGTTTGTTGTGGTGTCTTGTGTAGCACATGGTTCATGTTCGGCAGCATGCTTTCTTGTCGTCTTGTGTTGTTGCACGCAGTTCATGTTTTTATCGGCTGTGTGCATTCATGTTATGTCGTGCTGTGTAGCACGCAGCTTGTGTTTTTCATTGGCTGCATGCTTTCATGTTGTGATGTCTTGTGTGAACACGTGGCTTATGAGAATTCTTATTAGCTGCGTGTTTGTGTCTTGTTTTGCACATGGCTGGTTTTGATTTTGTTTTGAACAAAGTTAAAATATTTCTTGTAAATCTCAACTTATAACATTAATGTAATCAAATTAAATATAAAACCAAAGCTATTTGCCACTGTCAGGGCATTAACGTTTATATAGAAAATATTTTATAGTTAGTTAGTTATAGAAAAAGCCTCGATCATAACATTATAACAGGCACCTTCCGAGCAGAATCACGGGACCTAACACAGCAGAGTGCGGCGCGGGACAACACTTGATGGGCAGGTAGAGACTCGCGTGTGCGGGATGCGGGAGTATAAGGGTGTATCACACTAGGCCAGGGGTGCCCAAACTCGGTCCTGGAGGGCCGGTGTCCTGAAGAGTTTAGCTCCAACCCCAATTAAACTCACCTGAACCAGCTAATCAAGCTCTTACTAGGCATACTAGAAACTTGAAGGCAGGTGTGTTGAGGCAAGTTGGAGCTAAACTCTGCAGGACACCAGCCCTCCTGGACCGAGTTCGGACACCCCTGCACTAGGCAATCTTAACTGTGCCCGAGTACGTCTGACCCCCAAAGCCCGGTTCGTTTGACTAGTGTGATCGCTCCGTGCCGCGGTTCGTTTAGCCGGCTCTGGCTCGGTTGGAAGAGGTGGGCCAGAGCGCGGTTCAGTTGACTCGGGTGCAGTACGCATGTAGTGTGAGCGGAGCGCGGAAGTTTTCTGAGCAGCAAAGGTGATAGATCTGTAAGGCAATATATTGTGAGAGGGCCGTGTGTGTTACCGCGTCCCAAACGACTCAAAATAATAAACCACAAAGTTAACAAAACGATGCACTTCACTGTGCTGAGCGAGAGCGCTTCTCTGCTGCCTTCATGTGCTATTCCTATTTCCAACTTATTAAGTCGTGAGCGCTGCGCTGCTGCAGTCTTAGGCCCACCCCAAATGCTCTCATTGGTTGAGACCCATGATGTTACCCATCCCAAGCCACTACTGATCAACATCCCACCCCTCCTGTGACCCATGGTTTGTCTGTATGTGTATTTAGAGCCAGTGAGCAACGGACTTTCATAATAATAAAAAACTGCGCGATAATAACTCGTTAACCTGCCCAGCCCTAATATATTTATATTCATATAAATTGTATCATATATAAATATATTCAATATATAAACATAACATATTTTTCTTAAATATGAGAAAAATATTTCTGTGTGCGTGTGTGTGTGGACATGTTTTTCTATCCCGGTGGGGACTTAAACCTGAATACACACAGACTCATGGGGACTCGTGTCACCGTGAGGACCTAAATTGACGTCCCCATGGGTACAGAAGCTTATAAATAATACAGAATGAGGTTTTTTTGGGTACAGAAGCTTATAAATAATACAGAATGAGTGTTTTTTTTTTTTTTTTTTTTTAGAGTATAAAAATGCACAAAGTTTCCTGTGACGGGTAGGTTTAGGTATAGGGTTGGTGTAGGGCGATAGAAAATATGGTTTGTACAGTATAAAAAAAAAAACATTACACCTATGGGGTGTCCCTACAAGGATAGCTAACCAGATGTGTGTGTGTGAGACCCTGGACCACAAAACCAGTCATAAGGGTAAGGTCAATTTTTCGAAATTGAGATTTATACATCATGTGAAAGCTGACTAAATAAACTTTCCATTTATGTATGGTTTATAGGGCAATATTTGGCCAAGATAAAACTATTTGAAAATCTGGAATCTGAGAGTGCAAAAAAATCTAAATATTGAGAAAATCGCCTTTAAAGCTGTCCAAATGAAGTTCTTGGTAATGCATATTACTAATCAAAAATGAAAGTTTTTGTATATTTATGGTAGGAAATTTACAAAATGTATATCTATCTATCTATCTATACATGTGTGTATATATATATATATATATATATATACACACACACACACATGTACATACAACAGTGAAAATAACCATGAAAACTAGAATCTCATAGAAAACTTGAAAGAATGATTTTGTTTGCTTGCTGTGAATTTGTTTTAGATCATTACACATGAAATTATGATTTGAATAGTTCAGATGCAAAAGCCTCTAAGTTTCTTCCGAAATTTTCTTCTAAAATTAGCATTTTTCTCAGGCCTCTATGTTTATGGTCAGTTATTTCACTTTAATTGGAATAAAAAAGAACCTATTCACTGCCATTAAAGTGAAATTACTGAACCTACACATATAGGAGCCAGATAAATTAAAAAAAAAGCTAATTTTAGAAAAAAATTCAGACTGCACTTAGAGGCTTTTGCATCAGAACTCTTCATTTCTTGCAAGTCATAATGATATGAAACATTATGGACAACACATCCACAAACATGACTGTCACTGACTAACTGGGCTTTCAATCAGCAAAGCATCTGTTTTAGTTTATGGATACAGTCTATACCCATGAGATAAAATAATAAAGGACAGCTGATCATCCTTTCAATGGAAAACCACATGTAACAATTAACTTGCAAGTGTCTTGGTCGAAGACTGAAATAATGTCTCACAGCATGCAAGAACTAGTGATAACACTTTACTTAAAGCCTTTATGTATAACGCATTATAAAAGTAGTTTTAATGCATTAATTATGCCTTGTAAAGCACGTCATTGTACAATCTCATAAATAATTGTAACCACAGTTAATACATTATAACACTTATCAATTCATTGTTACACTATGCATTTTAAATTCAGTTATAATTATTTGCGACACGATATGATGCATTACAACGCACATTATGAATAATTATAATGCATTATAATAACCCGTTATAATGCATTATACATAAAGGCTTTAAGTAAACTAGTAAATCTTTCTCAGTCCATTAAAATGAGATCTGTAGTACTTAAAGCAGAAGGAGGACAAAAAAAAGTTACCATTACGAATGGTTTTGGCAATTAACGTTTGTTTCCTGTTTTGGGATGATTTATTTGTATCTGTATGTGATGATTCAGGTAGTGTAGTGAGATAAGGTGAGAGAAGAGAGAAGTCCCAGCACCTTGCAATTGTAATCAGTCTCTATTTAACATATGTGAATCACACTCTTACACACTTTCTGTGGCTGACTTGCTCATAGAGCCCAATTTTCAAACAATCAGTTTTTCATTCCCTTCTTGGTGAATTACCGTCTGACTTCTGCTTTCCTGTCCCGGGTGGGCTTCCCTTGTGTCCTCATGTCTCTCTATGACTGACTGCTGGACAGAAGTGTGATTGGCAGTGATAGACGTTTGCGGTGTTTGTACAAAATAGGCCTAGATGTGTGATGGAGAGGTGGGTTAGTGGGTCACAATGGATTAGTGTGTTTTTAAGTGTTATAGCCAACGTGCAAAAAGTGAAAAAAATAAAACACTGACTTTGAATAAAGAAACCGATGACTAGAGTGACACAACATATTTGAAATCCTCTCAACCATAGTAAAAGCACTGCAGACATAATGATTTTATAAAATTTTGGGTAAAACAAACTCAATATAATAAGTGTTCAAAATAATTTATTTGACTGGGACCTCTCAACTGTCCTGCTGTGGTGTATGGAATCAACCCTGCAAAGCAAGTTGTGTCTTAACACGCTTATTTATTATATTTTTAATGTCTATGGTTAGTTGTCAACGGTAAAACTGAATTGATGAATTTAATTAATATTTAATGTCAAGGGTGGAGTTTTTCCGTTTAATACAAATTAAAGAACACACCACTAGACACTGTCCCTACTTCCTCCTCTTCCATCGACACTCACGTTTGCCAGAGGTCAAGAATGCCTGTCCCACGGGAGATGATTTTGGAGTTGCTGACCAAGAAGATGACATTGACACCAGAGTCAACAAAATGAAACTTCTCAATGAAACGGTTTGTATTTGAATAATAAAGGTAAATCGGAATTAGACCTAGGCTTTGGCTGATCTACTGTATGTTTTCTTTGCTACAATTCTGCTTTATATGTAACTCTGAGCTTTTTGGTCACACTTTATTTTAAGGTCCAATTCTCGCCATTAACAAACCATTAACTATGACTTTTGCCAATTAACTCTTAATTTGCTGCTTATTAATAGTTACTAAGGTAGTTGTTTAGTTGAAGTATTCGGTAATGATGTAGAATATTGTCATGCAGAATAAGTGCTTTATAAGTACTAATCAACAGCCAATATATTAATAATATGCATGCTAATAAGCAACTAGTTAATAGTGCGAACTGGTCCCTATTCTAAAGTGTTACCAGCTCTTTTTATGTCACTGTTAATCTGTATATTTAGAGATGTGGAGATCGTAATGTCTCTGGGATTGTGTGTGTGTTTCAGAGTCTCAATATCACTTTAGCATTCTCTGCCTCAGTAGATAGCATCACCAGGATGAAGAATTGACGACGGAGGCCCAGTGATTCTCCTGACTCTGTGTGTCAGCACCAAGGACCGTATACTGCGGCCAGCATCTCTTCCAAAAGGGTGGCCACTATTGTGAAAGGGTCAATGTGCCTGAGGCTCAGTGTGTCGAGATTGCGGACATGCTACAGATTGAAAAGTATGAGTTTTTAATATGAAACCGTTTACAATTAAATGCTAGATTCAGGAATATTGGATATTTGTTTGTAATTCCTGTTCTTACTAATTGTCACATATTTGTGTATTATCAGATGAACCAACTGAGAGGATGTTTCTCCAAGACCACTGTTACTGAACATTTTAATGGCAGACAGAGCATCCATGTGAACTTATTGTATAAAGCAAGGCAAATTTTGCCTCACATGAGAAGACTTCCGGAGCCTGGGTTTAAGCCAGTGCATGGAATCTAATGTGTTTATATTTAGTGTCTTATTTTACTGCACAAAAAATAAATTCCCAGATAATGCATAATGTTACACATGGCAGCTTTTACAGGGATGCAATTGTTCTGCAATTAATTTCAGATTGCAAATGCTTGCCTCAAGATTGTGGAAGCTGCACGAAGACATTTACGTTATACTATGATATCTGCATGTTTAATGTCTTATCATTTTCTTTCCATAAGGGAAAAAAAATCACATTGTGGACCTCTATGTTGTTCCCACCTGGAAAGACCAAAAGGTTGACCTAGTGCATTGTTTGCCTGTAAGTTCATCATATACTCATCAACCAAGAAAGAACTCTACTGGGAACAGGCACGGAAGTATGTTTTTTGTGCATACATATTATTTTGTCCCAATACTAGGAAAATGTGAGGTCCAGGGATATCATAGTTCTATTTTGAGTTCTATCATGAGTTTTATTTCAAGGATATTAACAAAATATTATGTTGGTAGCTAAGATTCTCTTCACCCTGATGGTTTTGGAGATGAGACGTAACCATACTTGGGTTGAGACTAAAGATAATTTACTAACCTTGTTCCAGGAATGTTATTTGGTTACAATTTTCAAAAGGAGCCTAGTTCTCAGGCTTTGTTTATCAAAGAGCCTCGTCCTCAGGCTACAGAACTCATTTAATTACACATTATGTTTTCTTTGGAATGCCAGACATATTGCAACCTTCACTGACCCAGGATCCTGGACAGAAAGAAAAAGAGACCTTGAGGTATGTTTTAAATGATGGAATTATGTCAAGCTAATTTAAATATGTATGTATACATGTTTAAACAAGCTAGCGGTTGCTTTTAAAACTAGCTGTGGATGCACTTTTCCTTTTCCAGTTTTAGGGAATTACTTTGGTGTCTACATGCTGATTTAATTTGTCAAAGCTGTTAGATAATAAAATCAAAGTATAGTGTTATTTGTATTTCACAGTATGCTCTCAGCACCTTTACATCATGTCCATTAACATTCACAAAGGTAAGTTGGATTTTCACACAAGTATGCCTTCAAAATACTGTTGTGTGTCAATGATTTATTTTTGTTTTTGTGTGTGTTTTTAAGAGGAGGTGCCATTGATTGCATTCAGCTGATGAAGAGGTTTTGCCTAGAAGGGTATGACAGACTCTACAGATAAAATATCAGTATATTGGCTGTATTACTGCTGGCAATGTGATATTAGAAAGGTGTTATACAAATAGAGCGCATATATTTTATGTATGAAAATATTTTGTGAGAGATTCACTGTGAGAGAGCTTCATACACTGTGGTACTGGATACACAATCACAGAGACTTATTGCATGGAGAGCCTACTTTTCTGAAGATGAGCAGTGATGATCAACAAAGTGCCCTCATGAAGGTCCTGTGGGGGTGAATACTTTGAAGCAAAGGATGACTTTTTGCTTATATTTCAGTGTCAAGAGGATCATATGGAAACATTTTTGTCATACTGTGTTGATGAACAAGGCCTGAAGGTCAGTGCCATGTTGCTCAATCAGCAATTGCAGTAGATGAGTGACTGACTGAGTGAGAGAATGAGTGAAGAGTGGAAGGAACAAATTCATTTATGAATAAATAAATTGAATGAATAACTTTATCCTTAATATGCAGACATTTGTTAAAATATGCTGAAATAAGTAGAACAGTTAAGTAGAACATATCTTTAGAAAATGAAATATTAAATGTAAACAAACACACACACACACACACTTTTGATGCCTTCCTACCAGTCGCGTAGCTACGGATACCTGTCAGTCGGGCCCATCCAGTCAGTTGCCTCACAAGGTAGACTAATGAGTGATTTCTGTAGCAATTATCACAATACTTGACCTATAAAATAAATTGTATTGTTTCTTGATTCTTGTTTGCCATATAATGATGACGATAAGTTAGTTTTGTGAGTAGTAGTGGTATAGCGCATTTCGCAGTCAGATTGCAAACAGCCCCTTAGGGCGTAAATATAATTTCAGAAGTGAGGGGGACAGATTGGTCTAATTGTCAGGTTTTATTATTATTATTATTATTATTATTATTATCTTCTTTTAATTGGCTGAGAAATCAAATACACTTCTGGACAATAACCAATAATTTACATTTTATAATTTTTTAAAATATATTTTCCAAATGACAATTTTATGATTTGTTTATATAATACAAATACTTTTTCCATTTTTATCATAGAATAAGCCAAGGTAGAAGATATATTTTATAGTTTCCATAGCCTAACATAGTAAATGTTATGTCAGTTAGAACTGCATTAATCAGATGCTTTTTTTTATTACCTAGAGATGACTTAAAGAGCACATAAACCATGTATTGTCACAGTCGTGGGTTTATTGTCTTCATGTTTTATTAGTCAAAACTTGATTTTTATTCAGCTTAGCTGCAGCAGAGATTGCTGGATGCCTTTATCCATATTAGGGATTTCCTGGCACGTCATAAGTTATTACTTCTATGAGTCAATTTTGGACTTGCTGCAAGAGCACCCTCTGGCTTCAAGTATGAATGAAACATACAATGCATGAGAGTGTTTAGCACTCCATAGTGTTCAACTCTCATCATCTGTTATAATCATCAACAGTAAGCCAATCTACATTTTCCTACTATGTTGTCTAGTCACTGATGGTTATTTCATGTGGTTTATGTGGCCGCTGAGCCAGACTATGACCAAGCACTGCTGTCCTGCTGGCTTGATGGTACTGTGTTGCGTCTGTCAGATGTGCATGTGTGTGGTGTGGCTGTCGTGCTAATGCTGTTCTTATCGTTATGTTCTCAACACTGCTTATGATAACATACCCGACAGTGGCCGAGAGAGCTCAAGGCGCTGCAAATAGAAAAAAGCACCTGCAAACTAAGAAAACAACTTCGTCAATTTGACAACACACGTGCTGCAAATACTCACAGCACAACCAAACAAAGAAACGCGCTGCAAATAAAATTCTTTATTTGGTTGTGTTGTAAGCATTTGCAGTGTGTTTCTTTATTTGTTTGCGTCGTGAGCATTTGCAGCACCTGCTGTCAAACTGATGAAGATGTTTTCTTGATTTGCTGGTGCTTTTTCTATTTGCATGTGTTTTCTAAAGTTGCAGCGCGTTGAGCTCTCTCGGTCACCGCACTTACACACTTATTCTCGTTGGCCTATTTTGATAACAGATGCATTTTAGGTTAGCCCCACTGGGCCCACCTATTGTGATTCCTGGCTACGCTGGTGCTTCCTACCTTGAATTGTGTCCTCCGAAGTAGTGTTGCTTTCGTCAACGAAAATTATGACTAAATATCGTCGTCAACGAACCTTTATCACGTGACGAAAACGAGACGAGACGCAACGTAAATGCTGGTCATGTGACGATGACTATAATTAAATGTATAATGCAATATTGTTGACGAATAAAAACGAGACTAAATGTGGTTTACAAAATAAAAATTATGCTAAAATGTCTCTTAATTTTCGTTGACCAAAACGAGACGAAACGAAATGTTATAACGTTATTTCGTCTCGTTTAGTATGCTCAGACTTTTAGTTGACCGAGACTTGACTAGACTAAAAAGAGTATGAACGTGACTAAAACTAATAAAAACTAAAATGACAGCTTCACACAAAGACTAGACTAAAACTAAAATTAAAACAGGCCGCCAAAAACAACACTACTCCGAAGGCAGCATTTTCCAGTTTTGGAACGCAGCCCTACATGCACTGTTGTTGGTGTCATGCGGCTACTGTACATTACGCATCCAGCAGCAAACGCAATTATGCGCATAAATGAGTGGGAACTGAAGCTGAAGTCCGATGATTCCATGCAAATTAACTCATACATATTTTCTGCTTACAGCTACTTTTTCAGCACATCAAACTAATATTAACTAATAGCGCGCAATGTAAATATTTGCCATGTCATCATAAAAGTGCTTGAATGGTATTTATTTTTGCAATAAGTTCAGCTAATAATATTTAGATATGCATATTCTTAATTTTCATGTAGCCTATTATTGAAATAATTTTAATATTTAATGCAGATGTAACCCCCGTCCACACCACTTTTTAAGACGCAATATGCGTCCAATAGATTTGGAATGAGAGAGATGGGTTATTTAAAGTAGACCTACCTCCGTTTGTGTTCATCTGAAGGAAGTAAGTCATTTAGCCTACATCGTGGGTGGCATGAGGGAGTAAATTATAAGAGAATGTTCTTTTTTTCGGTGGAGTGTCCCTTAAAATGTTAAATGAGACATTCATTTGTTTTTATACATTTTTACTTGGTTAACTGTTAGATATCGTAAATCTCAGAAAGAAAGGAAAAGAGAAAGGGTGGAATATGTGTGCACTGAGGTGACAGCCTTATAACCTACTTCTATGTTTTTGAAGTGTGAGTGAAAAATATTTTGAAGAGGACTCTCCAAACACATCGCTGGGACTCTCCATACACACCACATTGTTTGCTTAAAGAAAAACAATTAGATGGAAAATGAAAATTGTTAAACATTCTGCTGTTTTAAACACCTCAGTAAACTAAATATCCATGAACCTTGCAAGGACTGGCTTGCAACGTTGGTACACGAATATAGCTGGAATATTCTGGGATTTTTTTGTGTGCCAAAAAAACAAAAAACAAAAAAAAACGCCCAGATGTTGACCAGTCACCATGCTGACGTTCAAGGAAGAGTTGGACAAAAAATGAAAAGTGTCACCCTCATGTCGTTCCCACCCTGTATGACTGGTTACATTATTATTATTTTTTTTTTACAGTGGAAGGCAGTGGTCACCAAAACTGTTTGGGGTGATACTCTTGCTGGACCAAATGATCTACCATCACCAGCATAAAACAAACCTGTTTAGACCAGGTAGCTTCTTCAACTGGACTTTCCTGAAGAAAATAATTAAATTAGGCCTACTTTATATGTAAACTAGTTTGTAGAATGTTATATGAGACGTGCTCGGTATTTGTGCAAAATATACATACACTAATAATGAAATCATGCAAAATGCCCACATGAAAAAATACTATAGTAATTTATAGTAAACACTAGTGTTTTTGAACCATACTATAGTAAAGTGCTTGAATTAATTTGTTGTGGTAATTCTATAGTTGCTGTGGAAATATAACAACTATAGTAATATAAACAAATTACTTTGCCCAATACTGTACTCAATTTTTTACAAATATAAGTTATATTATACTACAATACACTACAGTTTACTGTAGTAAAAACTCAAGTATACTACAGTATTTATTGCAGTTTATCAGTTCACTATTAATACTATGGTATGCTGTAGCATTCATTAACAACGTCTTGTAATTACTATAATATATAGCCTACAGTATAATACACTTTATAGTATGGTTAAAAAACACTATAGTATTTACTATAAATTACCATAGTATTTTTTCATGTGGGAATAAGAAATTATTAGGAGATTTGGGTCGGCATTTCAGTTTGCATACTTGAGGTAAGCATGTAAAAGATCGAGGCTATCGGTCTGAATAAGCCAAACACAGTTAAACTAGAGCATCCTCCACACACGGCTTCTGGCTCGATGCGATGCGTTGGAAGGGGATGTTTTTTCGGGGTTTCGGTCTGCGCCGTCCTCCGCCTTCTCTTATAAAAGGCGCGGCGTTTCTTCTCAGGGCAGTTGAACTCACTCCGCCCGTCAGTCGGTATGGACTCAAAGGATGCTCAAGAGAGTTTAGAGAGCGGCGGCGGCGGCGCACGCTGTCGCTGTAGCAACGGGCGGAGGACCGCGGCGGTGTTCTTCATCCAGAGTTTATTAACAGCCGCTTGTGCCGCCTTCAGCCTCATCATCATCCTCAACCAGCAGCACGTAAGAGCTCGTTTCTGATTTCATTTGTGTTCTTTACGGTGTATAACGCTGATTTGAGTGTTGTAGATGATGTACGAGTGAAGTAGAGTGTTGTAAGTGCATTTAAAAGTCCTTCAGAGGGCAGTATTGGCCGTGGTAATGGTTGGTTTGATGAAGTTCTTCAGACTTGTCCAACCAAAGACCTGAGATTATAGGATATTTGTTAGTGTCACAAGCATAATCTTTTTGTAATGTTTCAGTGACAGCCGTTAGTGTTTAGTCAGTTAAACCACTTGTCTCAGGTGTGTTGTTTCATGTGGTCGTGTTGTGTATCTGAGAGTGTGGTCTGATTGAGCTTTGCCTTGGCATGTCCCCTCGGGGGAACCCCTCTTAACATCTGAACCATCTTTCTGTGAGTTTGTTTTTAAAATCATCTGTTAAATAACTGTTGAGGTCAGGAGAACAGGAGATTTCCATTTCAAAGTAGGCCTATACTGATATCAGACAACGGTACCCACAAAAGACACTTACTAAATGATCCGCTTAGTGGTCCGAGGGTGAACAGGATGTGATTTGCACACTATTTGGGTAGTGTGCCATGTCCTGAAAGGGCATTTTTGTTGAGCAAAGGTGTTCCACTATCTCTATGCAGGCCTTTTCAGCCCACATGTTCCACAACTAGCCTTTTGCTCTGGTCAATGAAAGTGTTTTTGTGATTCTGTTGATTTGATACAGGATGGAATTTTCTATGTCTAACAGAATGAGTGTGTCTGTTATTTCTCATCACTTTGATCATTACCATTTCCCTATCTTGAATCAGCTGGGCCCAAATTTTACATTGGAAACTAAGTGGTGACCCAAAACAATAAAAGTGTTTATTGTGAAAAAAGTCCTTTAAATTAAACAATACAATGTATTTATTTGATGAACAACATTACATAAGCTCAATAAGAAAACCACAATGGAAGAAGTGTGATAATGGTTTTTGGGACACCATGGATATGAACTAAAATGTGCTTTTAACATACTATCTCTGTATTTAAAACATGTGTTTAGTTACCACTTGTAGTACACTTGAACCCATCTTTCATACACTAGTGGGTTCAAGTGTACTACAAGTGGAAACTAAATAATTGTTTTTATTTAAAAAGAGATGGTATGTTATAAGCAGGTTAGTTCATATTCATGGTGTCCCAAAATATTACATTTGAGTACACTTAGATGTTCTTAAGATTATCTTAACTAGTAATAAAGAATAATTTTTAGTATATTAAGAACAAAATTAGTGTGTGGAAATAGAGCACTTTAAGTATGCACCTTTTTCACCTGAGATGAATCTATACTAGTTTTATTACCATTTTTTAGTTGCTTGCTCAGTAAGTGTTCATTTTATCCTATTATTCAGATCTGATTTCTGTAAAGATATATTAAATCCTCCTATAAGGAGTTAAGACAGAGTGCCATGCAATATGCAATGGAAGTCTATGATAAGTATATATATATATATATATATATATTGTTTTTAAATAGTGACGGCATCTCATCTTTTTGTCAGATCTATGATTTTATTTAAAAAACATTAAATATTATACTATATATAACATTTAATATTTAATGTTTATATATATATATATATATATATATATATAGTATTTGTATTACTTACTTTTTACTTTTTTGGTTACACCAAATCAAATTTAAAATCTGTAATCAGCTTGCTTATGTCAGTCTTAGAGGAAACCACATCTAATTTTCACTTCTTTATGTACGTGTGTGTGTGTCAGGATTAGATTCAGATGAGTTGAGATTCACAGCCATCTGGAACCAGAATGTGGATCTGAACAATCAGAAGAGTGTGAAGCTGTCCTGTGCAGGACCGTACATGGTCTATCTGTGGGCTTGTGTGGACAGCTACGGCACTCAGACGGTTGCCAACCTGACACTGAAACAGGGAAATAAATCGTTCCACCTGCAGACCCTGCGAGACAAAGGGTGCCAGGAGATGCAAAGTGTTTTCATGCTCTCCAATAAAACCGAAGTCACGTTTAAAGTCGGACACATCGGAGACCATTTCAATATTGAAAGGCTCTTCTTAGGCCTCCACTACATGCTAGGAGCCCAGTGCTTCCCTTATCCACTATAGAAGCTATCCTTTTTAAGGTGCTCGTTCTTCAGTAGAGCTGTTTAAATGATAAAACTATGGCATGACCCTCACTTTGAGTTACCATGAAGAAATATCTCTCGTTTTCACCCTGATTTGAAACTTGCCTGAGTTTGAAGTATAATGATGATGCCATAGTCAGACTTTCCCCGGACCAAAAGTATAATCATGAAGCTAAAGAAGACGACTTTGAGAGCTGCAAAGACATTTTTCCATAGCGGAAGAGTCTGTTATTTTTCCATACTATATTAAAGCTTCCTGGCTCTTCAAGATGACTATTTGTGAAACACCTACTGCATCACAGTGGAAGTGGGCGACTACGTGGTATTAACCGTAACGGCACTTTGTCAGCTCAAAGAGAGCATACCTCACCACAATCTGGATTAGTGGTGTTCCATAAGCTCTTTGAATGTATTGATACTCTGCAGCTTGAAAGAGAATGGAAGGCCTTTATCTGAAGTAACCAGCTGCAGATCATTTTGAAGCTACTTCTGATCAATGTACATAGTACTGTCATTTGAGCAGGAATAATTAGAACACCCTCAGGTGTTGTCCTGAAACAGCTTTCAAATACTGACATAGCAATAATGTTCTCAATGTTTGTCTCAAACATTTATATTTCGGTTTAGGCTTTGGAACAGGTACTGAATATATATATATATATATATATATATATATATAACTGTGTTTGTACCACAGAAATGAATGTTGTTTTTTATAAGATTTTTAATTATCTAAAACAGTTTAATTATGTAAACTGTATGTGATCGAATGTTTGATGATTTATTAAAATCAGAGTTATTGGATAATGTAAGGAGTTTTTCCACACTGTCAGGAACTTTAAAAGTTCTGATAGTGCCCTTTCCCTTTAAGAGCACATGTCGGAAAATTTATTTATTGAAATTAAATTAAAGTGTATTTTTTTTATTGAATCAAACCACTGCTATAGTGATGGTGAAGAAAAGCACTAAAGACCTCAAAAGCAAAAAAAAAAAAAATAAATTGATTCACTCATCAAATGTATTTAAATTCAGTCTTAATTACATTTTCATCTCTTTTCAGTTTGTTTTACTTCGTTTTATTGTCAGTGCAATGTGTTTGTTTATCAAGCATGATTTTAAATGTCTAACCTGCTCAATCAAACCCTTGCTGTAGTTTCTCTAGTAATGCTTTATTTATACAGCAAAGTTTGCACTTTTATGTTATAAATATTATCAATAAAAATGCAATATGCTGAAATATTTAAGTTGTAGCAGGAGAAGTTTTCACAGGACAATGGGATATTCATGCAAATGCTCAGTAAGTGTTCATTTTATCCTATTATTCAGATCTGATTTCTGTAAAGATATATTAAATCCTCCTATAAGGAGTTAAGACAGAGTGCCATGCAATATGCAATGGAAGTACGTGGTATTAACCGTAACGGCACTTTGTCAGCTCAAAGAGAGCATACCTCACCACAATCTGGATTAGTGGTGTTCCATAAGCTCTTTGAATGTATTGATACTCTGCAGCTTGAAAGAGAATGGAAGGCCTTTATCTGAAGTAACCAGCTGCAGATCATTTTGAAGCTACTTCTGATCAATGTACATAGTACTGTCATTTGAGCAGGAATAATTAGAACACCCTCAGGTGTTGTCCTGAAACAGCTTTCAAATACTGACATAGCAATAATGTTCTCAATGTTTGTCTCAAACATTTATATTTCGGTTTAGGCTTTGGAACAGGTACTGAATATATATATATATATATATATATATATATAACTGTGTTTGTACCACAGAAATGAATGTTGTTTTTTATAAGATTTTTAATTATCTAAAACAGTTTAATTATGTAAACTGTATGTGATCGAATGTTTGATGATTTATTAAAATCAGAGTTATTGGATAATGTAAGGAGTTTTTCCACACTGTCAGGAACTTTAAAAGTTCTGATAGTGCCCTTTCCCTTTAAGAGCACATGTCGGAAAATTTATTTATTGAAATTAAATTAAAGTGTATTTTTTTTATTGAATCAAACCACTGCTATAGTGATGGTGAAGAAAAGCACTAAAGACCTCAAAAGCAAAAAAAAAAAAATAAATTGATTCACTCATCAAATGTATTTAAATTCAGTCTTAATTACATTTTCATCTCTTTTCAGTTTGTTTTACTTCGTTTTATTGTCAGTGCAATGTGTTTGTTTATCAAGCATGATTTTAAATGTCTAACCTGCTCAATCAAACCCTTGCTGTAGTTTCTCTAGTAATGCTTTATTTATACAGCAAAGTTTGCACTTTTATGTTATAAATATTATCAATAAAAATGCAATATGCTGAAATATTTAAGTTGTTTTCATGTATTGTACAGTCGCATAATTTAGTATATTCTTGGCCAATATCTTGTGTTCCAAGATAAATTTACCTTGTAAGACATTGAGACTTGCCCAAATGTATTTTGTATGTGTGTATTTTGTCTTGTGGCACTAGCTAATTTTTCAAAATACTCTGGTAACGCTTTACAAGTTTCAGTTCATTAACGTTTGCATTAGGTATCGTGAACTAACAATTAGCAACAATTTATAATTTACAAATCTGATATTTGTATTGTTTACAACTTGAAATGTAGTTTATCATCATGAAGCAAGATAAATAAATGCTAATTCACAATACATAATGCATTAAGTAATAAACTAACTAAATGAATCTCTGTAAAGTGTTACATACTTATATTCAATACATTCTATGAAATCAAGCCTTAAGTTTTGTTTCTCAGGTAAGCAATGTCTTTTTTTTCTCTCCATACTTATTGTCTGACTAACTAGCATGTGCTGGTCTCCTTCCCCCTCCCATTTTACTCTCATATCAGTCTTTCCTGTCCATACATGCCCTTTGCTTCTAGCCAGTTATTTCAACAGTGAAAGTGAAAGTACATTCCCTATTTGTTGTTTTCCTTTGTAAATGTGCAACTGTAATACTACGCCATGCATGATTGTGATGTCATGCTGAGGAATCTCCTATTGTTCACCAGGGAATGATGTGGAACTACACACAGAGTCCAGACATCACACAGAGGCTGCTGTTGCATCAGACCCTATAATTCACTATAACTTTCAAAGAAACAGACAAACATATCAGTTATAATGAAAACTTTGTACCTGAAGAGTATGTAAACATCTAGTCGTGAGTCTGCTGTAGTCATATGACCAGATGTGTGTCAGAAAAATAACCAATAAAGAGATCAATTATGAGTGTATATAGGCTACACATACAGAGAAATAAGTAATAAGCAAAATTATGAGTTTATATATATAAGCATATAGCAGGTCGGAAGTCTGAAGAAGCTGCTGTGGGGTTGGGGTCCACAAAGTAAATCAGTAAATGTAGAATTCCGTTATTAAATTACAGAAAATAAAGGAAAATATAATGCAAAACCATGTTATTACATAAAATGAGTAAGACATTTTAGGTTACTAATAAAATAAGCAAATTTGTTACAATAATTATGTGACTTTTTACAGACGATCAAATGGAACATTAAACACACAAACGGTAGCGCGTAGTTTCGATTCCCAGGGATTCCTGAGGAACTGAAATCAGAAGGAATTGTGATTTACAGTATACATTTTTTTTTATCAATTCGTGAATCTACTATATCATTTTCTGTTGCATCACGCAAGGTAGCCCCACTCACTCTGCAACTTCACTGTCCAGAGTCCTGCTCCACATAATTGCATATATTAGCGTCAAGCATGTTCTGACATGTTCCGTTAAACTCTGTTAAAGTTAAGTATCATAACCAAGACAAGCAGAGTAGGCCAGTGGACTCATTGTGTATGTATGTTGGGTTGTACATCGAGTTTATGGTTTGGAATTAATTTTTTAAATATATATATATATATATAATGTCTTTTTTATAGATATTACAGAAATTATTATAACAATATTATATTTTTAAATCGTCTAAACCGGTATTTAGTAAAGCTGCAGGACACGTTACGCAACTATTCTTAGTAAATCCCCAAAAATACGCTCAGGGGCACATACACATATTGTTAGATTGCACAAGCAAACACTCTTTAGATAAAGGGATAGCCTACGCTTAGACAAAAGTGAAAATTATGTCATTATTTACTCACCCTCAAGTCTTTCCAAACCCAACTTTCGAAACACATCTTCAAAAAACTGATGAAAATATTTTTGAATGAATTCTGAAAGATTTCTTGCCCTTCACTGAAAGTCCGTTCAAACGAATATTTGATGGCAAACCTTTCTGTTTTTCTGTGAAAACAACTGTTTTCATACAGGATAGACCCGTTTGTCCATATTAGGAATTTCCTGGTACTACTTTCTGCCTGGCTTCGAGTATGAATGAAACACTGCATGGAGTGTTTAGCGCTCCGCAAAGTTCATCTCGCCTTATTCTGGGTCCGAATAAAACATCAGATCATGCTATCCTGTCTCTTTAAATTTAAATCTATATTTATTAACACCGGAAAACCTCGAACACACTTGCCCGAAAAAGTGCGGGGGACGAATTTACGTGATATTATTGATAATCAGTACGTGGTGATATTACTTGGGTGGGGTGGGGGTGGGGGATTCTCTTCTTTAATCTATGCCCCTGTTTGATGCTCACGTCTCTGAACTGGAGGGAGACACGAAAGCCGGACAGATAACTGAGTTTACAATATTGAGAGAAAAAAAAAAACAGTGAAATAAAGATATACACTTTTATTATTTATTCCTCCTAGAGTTGCTGAGTATTAGCCTACTCTAAGGTTGAATATGGCAAATGATGACGAGTAACGATTATGCATTTCTTAATATAATTTGAAAGCTGCATTCAGTGTGCTGATTTAAAAAGTTTTACACATTACAAAATAAATTGTGTGAAACAGATTTGTGAAAAGATCTATTTCGCGGTATTTTATTAATACGTCAGGGAAAATCCTTGCGCTCATTGGCTGGCCGCTTCTGTAAAAAATACGTAAGTTTGTTGTTTGGTGACACGGAGAGCAAAAATTAGACAATTAACGCACTTATTATCATGATTTAACACCGGAGACATATTCGGCTATGTGTAACCCACTTCTAGCCCAAATAACCTTGAATTTGGTTTCATGTCGTTTTTTGGCAAAATAACTTGTGAAATGCATGATATTCCCGGCAGCAACAGAGTTGGACTTGAGGAATGCAGTTGGGAAGCATTTTAAACAAGAAATAAAACCAATAATTAATAATTTCCTTTAAGTTCACTGTTGGTTGTTTTATTTGTGAAAAGTAAACCAACAAAAGGGTTCATCTTTTTTTTTATGTTGTCATGTATCCGTAATGTTTTAATGTTAAGTGTGATAACATGCTCTTGATTTGTATTAGATTTTTTTTCTTTTAAATATCTTAAGTTATTTAAAATATTTAATTTTTTTATATTTTTATTATCTTAAGTTGTTAAAAATTACAGATTTTTTAATCATAATATTTATATTTAAGTGTATTGTATTTATAAAATGTTATTTTGTCATTAATTCTTTTGTATTTTTATAATTTTGTATTGTCTTAAGTTGTTAAAAATTGTATTTTTCTTAATAAAAGCTGTATATTGAATTTGTTTGGATGGATTGCCATTTTGTTGTCTATTAGATATATATATGTAGTCGTTTAATAGCGGTCTATTTGATGACTAGTCTATTCTTGGGCTATGATTAGACGTCTATTAAATTTTCACTGACAGCCCAAATTTAGCCTTGTTTTAGCCTAGACGTCTGGGCTGTGTTTAGACGGCTAATAGCGGTCTTTTAAACGCAAAATTGCTTGCTGGGATCGGTAAAGTACACGAAGAACAGCGATGCTAATGCTAGCTTAAGAACTACAGAATGCACCTTTGTGACAAATAACAAATAATGTGACATTAAACACAATCTTTTTAAAGAATATTTAGGTTTAAAGAATTATAATAGGCTACATAATACTTATTTAATATTAGTTAGTGTTTAATGATCTCTGTCATCTCGTCATATTAAGGCCCGTTCATGGCGAAAACTATAAAGTTTTACTAATACTATTATTATTATTTACTTAAACTAGAAAGTTTGAATAGTCGTTCTAAACCCTTCCCTTGTATCGATAAAGGCCCATTCTCACCAAGAACATTCACTTTTAAGATTATAACGCAAACACTAATGTAACAGTGTTTAGGCCTACAGTAAGCGTGCACTCCCATTTTTAATCTGCTGCTTAGAATGCTTGACGTTACTGAAGTCAGATGGATATTGCTTGGATGTCAATGTTTTTAATGTTCATTAGCTTTTATTGTTCATCTGAAAGTGATTCCAATGATATCCTTCCCTTAGAGTCATTATGTGCAGTGGATTTTGCTATTCTGATAATACTAGAAAAATAATTAAATCGATGAACAATTTTTGTCATAAATTTTATTAAGGAAATGAACACTCCATGCCTGAAAAATCTCCATCTTAACCTATTTAATCCCACCAGTCACAATAGTAACGTAAAGAAGTTTTTCATTTATAAAGCTCTAAAAATGTTACGGACTGGTAGTGCATTTCCAGTAAATATGGAAAAATAAAGGGTCCTCATTAAATATGTGCAGTGTCACATGGACAGTGCAAATTGTCACATGACCAGAGCAGTTTATTTCCTGTTTGCACCATAAGATGATAGCTGCATCAAAGCTCCAAAACAAAAGGCTGGTAAAATAGGTTAACATAAGGATATGACGAAGATTTTTGGTACATGTTATCTTTAAGGTGTCTAGCAATAATATATGAATTCACAATTATTCTGTTTTTTTTTTGAGTGTGGTCATAGAATGAGTAAACATGTCGATTGTAACAATAGTGACTGGTAAGACAGTACATTTAGGTACATATAAATCCAATTCAGCTATTAGTGAAGGTTGCACTAAAATGTTGCTATGACAAAGTTACAGTGAATGTTGCAGTAAATTCAAAGTTCAAATGTTACAAATTAAGTTACAATATCAATGTTGTTATACTGGCAGCACTAATATAACAATTTTATGATATATGTTACAATAAAGTAACAATTCTGAAATATGTTGATGGTTGTATTTTTTTGTCTTTTATCTCAGTATTCCTATCAGTGTTGTACAGGGGTTTTATGCATAATAATAACCCTAGAATGCAAAAGAGAGTTTAAAACAGCTGGGCTGAGATATATAACAATTTTGATGACTGCAGAAATGTGTTAATTAAGTATACACATTATCCCACTGGTCACAATTGTAACTGACCATAAAACCAAATTTTTCACACACTTTTCCAAATAAATAAATACATTATTATTGATTATTTCAAAGGGTTACTAATGACACATCATTTGGATATTTTCATGTCTGGGAAAAATTTGAGATTAAACGGGTTAATACTGGAGAACCAGTGATTGCCATGTCACATCACGTAGACTGTGGGTCCAATCCTTTTTTTTTTTTGAACATACTTTATGTTATATGTTCATATGTTTCTTATGTGCAAATATTGTCATCTTAAATCTGCACTTCCTAGATCTGCTGCTTGGAGCTTAGGTCACCGTTTCAGTGTTGGCGTTTTCATCTTACTGGAAATTGGTTTTCAGTCTTTCAGTGTTTGCCTTATCTGGCAAATGATGTTGAACCAAGGATAGGCAAATGTTAAGCTGGTTACTTGTAGTGACTTGCATCCAATTCTTGGACCAGACGGTGGTGTTCAGGACTGCCTCTGGATCTTCTCCCTCTTACACCCACTATTCATTTTTTGAATGGTAGTTTCAAAAGACTGGATAAGTCATTGTAATAGTGCCAAGCTGATGATTATTCTTCTTATTCTTCTAGTAAAAACTATGAAAAACTGCATCACACACAACAGTACAAAGGGAACGTAAGATCAGTAGTCCGCTTCTCATCCTTACTGTTATCTATATATAGCTATTAGGACTGTTTTCTATATATATAATGTATTTGTATACGTGTGTGTGTGTCTGTGTATTTAATATATTATATAGTATGTATTAGGGCTGTGCATCTCATAACTGAGGCCCATGCGATACGCATCTTGATGCATAGCCAACGATATGATACATTAAAAATAAATTTGAAGCAGCTACCGATCCGATCCGATTCACCTCTATTACGATGCAGTGCGATCCGATTTCGATTCGATACAACAGTGCAATTTGATGCTATGGAAAAAAATATGATTGCTTTTATTTCTTTGGTTCAGACAGACAGCAAATCATAAATTAACTTCAGTGTCTTCTGACTTATAACACCTCAATGCCTGTTTCATAAAACAAGTTTACCAAATAAGCCAGGCTTATTTCAGTTAGTCTGACTAATTGTCAAATGATTTGGTTCCATAACGCAAATTTAACATAGATCAACCTCAGTCACTGTGGCAACTTATGCTGGGAAGCTAACCTGGTCCAGGGCAGGCTAACTGTCAGGCTAAGCTGAGCTCCTCTAACACTGACCAATAGGAAAGCAATGATATTACCACTGACTCTCTCACATAGGCTACTATTATAGCCATGCAGCCTTTCTCTCTGGTTTTATGACCGCTGTACCTTTTATAGCTAGCAGAACAGAGAGCAGAAGTTTAGAACTAGTGCTGTCAAACGATTAATCACATACAAAATAAAAGTTTTTGTCACACGCATTCACACACAAGCAGTTCTCTTCAAATGAAATCAGAAATATTTGAATGCATACCTTTACCTTAACATCATTAGTAGGTAATAATTTTACTGAGATTTATTTAAACAGCCCTTATGATTTTACTCATGGTTACTCATGGTGTTCCTCAGGGTTCAGTGCTAGGACCATTGCTATTTATCATCTTCATATTACCTCTGGGCAATATCCCCCCCATATCACTCTGACCTACTTCCTCCCTATACTCCACCCCGAATACTTCGTTCCTCTAAGACTGCAATGTTAACTGTACCTACATTCAGACTTAGCACTATGGGGGCCAGAGCCTTCATCTGCTCTGTCCTACATCTTTGGAACTCTCTCCCTCCTCACATCCATCAACTGGACTCTCTATATCAATTCAAATCACAATTAAAAACATAACTGTTTAGATTAGCATACCTTGTATACTTTTCTTTCTTTATTTATCTTGATTTTATAGTCTAATGTTTCTATTAGTTTAACACCTTGTTTTTATTATTTGATTGTGCTACTGATAACTTGTTTGGGCTTGTTTTAATGTTTCTTCTATTTTTGCTTTGTAAGGTGCCTTGGGTGTTTTGAAAGGCGCCATCAAATAAAATGTATTATTATTGTTATTATTATGGATAGGTTTATGATTATGGATAGGTGGTTAAATAATAATAAACTGGACAGAATCGTACCACAAAGAGGATGGACAAAGTGTAGATATTTGCTAAACTTGACAAAGGTTTACATTTATTAAAAAAAATCTAATAACAGTTATCTGAACAGTTTAGTAGTCTCTGTGATGTCGCCAACCCTTGTAAGACTCGCTAGGAATATTAACCCAACTCGATAACGCTTACTTCAGAAGAGGTAGGTTACCTCATCCACATAACTTAGTTAACATATTGCAAGATGATACAACTTCTAGCCGAGATGTTTTGTCTGTGAAAAACTCTGCAATAAAACCAGACAAGACAAACGCAGTGTAGGCCTATTACCAGCATTGTTAAATGTGCATAAGTAAATAATGCTTACCTTAGCTGTAGCTCAGGTGGCCCTCAGTCAGTCGCTAGTGTTTAGCGATGGAGGTTTAAACACATAAGATTGTCAAAAAGGATCTCCAAGAATCTTTTCAATTTCATATCTAAACCTCTCCATACGTAACACACTACTAAACTCTGCTAGCCATGTCTTAAATGTGGGTACTGTTAGATTACTTTTTTAACTCACAGTGCTGTCAAGTACTCAGTTGTTTCAGTCAGGAATGACTCGGCTGAGGTTCTGGAATTCTGTGGTCAGAACCAGAACTTTTCAAGTTTTTTGGTCCAAGCAACAGCTTATATGCTTCTTTAATACACAAAAATAGCATGCAGTGTAATAACTATCCAATGAGAATAAGACTATATAAGAAATTTTATTTCATGATATCTAAATTAATATATATATATATAGCCTACATATACACATGTACATAGTTATTTTTTATATAAAAATAAAGCAAATTACAAGCCATAAGAAAAATACAATAGATACACATTAAATAGTAAATAAACTTGTTTTTCTAATACAGTAGGTTTAACATGTATACTTTATTTAACATCTTTGGTTGTTTGATTTACATAAATGAGACAGAAAGGTATTTGATTAGGCTGCTGTCCCTTTAAGACCGAATGAATATAATATACTGACACATATCTGTTTTCACCCACCTGTTTACGTTCACTTAAGCCATAACCGACTGTATTTACGTCAGATACTCCACACGATTGACATTTTGACAGCTGTGTGTGTATTTAACAATTAAGGCGCAGGCAGAACTGATCGCAGAACTGGGATTGCGCGGCAGCGCGGCCAAGACCGCTTCTGTGTGTCTGTCATTCAGCTGATTCCGCCTATCTATGCCGCCTTCACTTAGCCTAGTCCAGGTTAATCGATAACGAATCGTATA
>NW_015554084.1:508377-518170 GCF_001515605.1 Sinocyclocheilus anshuiensis | reverse complement strand
ACAGTAGTGAAGTATTTTTACTTTACTCAAGTAAATTTAAGAAGTATCTGTAGTTTATCAGAGTGTTTTTCTTTGGAAAACTTTACTTCACTACATTCCAAAGCATAATGTCTTACTTTTTACTGCACTTCATTTCATAAATAAAAGTTGTTTGTTTTACCTTTAATACTTAAGAACATTAAAAATTTAGTATTTTCTTGTACTCAAGTAAATCTTTGAATTACTTTTACTTGAGTAAAAGTAAGAAAGTAATATATTTCTAATGTAATTAAGTATTAAATTATATTTAATATGAAAAGTAGTGCAGTAAAAAGTACAATATTATGCTTTGGAATGTTGTGAAGTAAAGTTTTCTAAAGAAAAACACTCTGATAAAGTACAGACATCTGAAAAGTACTTTTACAGCAGAGTAAAAATACTTCACTACTGTCCGCCTCTGCCTATATGTTTTTCAAGGATATAATCACATACATTAAAATATACATGGATTTAGTCACACACAAGTGCCACTATATCCATGTGCATGTCAATGTTTGTGGCTATATCCATGAAAACCATATATGAACATATTTCATGTGTTTTGCATACATTGCAATTCATTTATCATGTTTCTGCAAATGTTTTCCTTACTCTCAAGGACTTAAAAAGCTTGCTTGGTGAGACTGGTGTGACTACAGTGGATGTGATGGAATCCCTACTCTGAATTGCTCTTTGTCTGACAGGTTTGGAAAAGTCAATGTCTGCCACTGGTTTTGGATCAATCTAAAACAAAGTGGGATTATACACTGACTAATCTGCAAGTATCTACTTTTATCTAAAACCAACAACACGTGATTAATTAGAATTTAATATTACTTAGATAAAAAAAGACACGTTAGCCAACATTGAATTGCATGCACCTTCTTGTTTATTCGTGACCACACACAGGGCTCTGATGTCACAGATGGAGCATTCAAACCCTCTCTCACACACTGTTCCACCGCAACAAGGATCGCAGCAACATGGCTACACACTTCACCTAATCTATCCACAAACATTTAAAAACGAATGGAATAATTATGTATGCAATAAGTTATGATGGAACACAACAATTAATTTAATAGAATTCAGTTAGCAATGTCATTTATTATTAGCATAGACATACAGACTTACCCAGCCATGCAAGTGCAATGCCCACTAATAACCTCCCCGGTCACCTTAGCAACGAACCAAGCAGAGTACGTTTTTGACAACGTTTGACTTGCTCCAACCTCGCCAAACACAAGATAAACGTCGTCGACATTGTATGAACAAATGCTTCCAACTTTTCCGCTAAGGAAGTAATTGTAGGCATCCAGACTATGATATGCCTTTACCGCTTCTCTTGTGTAGACTCACTCGGTCTCAACCAGATAATGATACACGTCTGGATACGTTATTATTTCAGGTAAACGTTTAACGTTCTGAGTGAAAAGTTGTCGCCTCAATGTCTGATTTAAGGGGTCCAGTAATTCAATGTTATCGTGTATTCTTAGTTTTTGTAAATATCTTAACTGTTCTGTTTTAGTTAGACTTAAATGTACGTGCTAATCATTTTGTTTTGACAGGTCTGGGATTTAAAAATGGCGCCACCGGAAATGCTTTAGGACCAGACATGCGCAGTAACGTCGCAACGCGTTTGTTATTGTTTAGTTCCTTGAAATGGTCTAGAGTGAGTGGAAGTAGGCGGGTGCTGAGCCTGTGGCTGTTCTATATGCAAGCATCAATGTCTTGAACTGTCTTAGGAAAAGCCATGTGCCTGTATGATGGGACCCAGTGATGTAGTGTATATGGAGAAGAGGAGGGGTCCAAGAACTGATCCCTGAGGAACCCCAGTGACCGGTTGATGTGCTTTGGATACATCCCCTCCCCAGGCCACCCTGAAAGAACTACCAGTGAGATAGGATTCAAACCAGCAAAGTGGAATCCCTGTGATGCCCAGTGATGAGAGGGCGGACAGGAGGATCTGATGATTGACAGTGTCAAAAGCAGCAGATAGATCCAGCAGAATAAGAACTGATGATTTGGAATCAGCTTTTGCAATCTGCACGGCTTCCGTGACTGATAGTGTCGCAGTCTCCGTTGAATGGCCACTCCTGAAACCTGACTGGTTAGTGTCCAGTTTGTTGTTCTGTGAAAGAAACAATTATATCTGATTGAAAACAACTCATTCGAGGGTTTTCACTATGAATGGAAGGAAAGAGACAGGTCTGTAGCTATCTGTAAGTGAAGTGTTTAATGTAGGTTTTTTGAGCAGTGGGGTTACCCGAGCCTGCTTGAATGCAGTGGGGAAAGTGCCTGTGAAGACAGATGTGTTAATGATGTGTGTGAGTGCTGGTAAGAGTTTAGGAGAGATTGCTTGGAGAAGGTGTGAGGGGAGGGCATGTTGTAGGATGGCTGGAGAGGAGAAGTTTTGATACTTCTGCCTCAGTCAGGGGACAGAAGGAGAAGATGGGAGTTTTAGTAGTGGATGTGGTTGGTTTGAGGTCTTGTGTGTGTGGGGCTGAGAATTGACTATTGATTGTTCTAGTTTTGTCTGTGAAGAATGTGGCGAAATCATCAGCTGTTATATAAGTGGTGGAGGCTATTTTTCCCTAAACAGTTTTCAAAAGGGCATACAAAAGGGCACAGGAAGGTGAAATTGGTGACTGTGACTGAATGACAGATCTTTTCTTTACTTACAATTCTGCATGTGGTCAACCCAGTGACACTTTTTATATGCATAATGTTATACATTTGATGCACTATATGGATGCTTTTCACATTTCTTGCTTTGAGAAGTGGAAGTAAACTATAGCAGAATAAACTTCTATAAAAGTACATGGGAGACCTTGTTTTGTCTTCTCATTTACTTCAACAGAAAAATAAAAATATTACCACAACTTCCCAAAAGAAGATTATGTGGAGAGTATTTTTTTTTTTTTTTTTTGCTTGTAATTTAATGCCAAGGTAATATAACACTAATCATAATGTTATAAATTTACCTTAATTAAAAAATACTTGCATAAAAAGGTTTTCTAGATTTACAGCAGTTTATTGCAGAATTGTGCCATAGTTTGTGAAAAGGATACTTTTTCCCCAGCTGTAATATCCCTGCAACCAGTTCATAAAAAAATGCAGTTTCTGTGAAGACAGCTTTTAAATATAATCATAAACAGCTACAATAACAATTTATCCTTGAGAATTACACACACACTCACACAAATCTGTTTAATAGAAGCATACTGATATCAGCAATGTAACTCTTTATAGAGGTAAAAAAGAAAATAAGTGGTATCACCAGTGACTAATACTAAACCTTCAGGTTCATCTCTTCATTTTTAAGAGAATTCCAGGGTTATCAGTGAAAATCAGGCATATGTTCATGTGATTGTTTTGTCTTCCTGCTTCTCTCAGCAGAGTGAACTCTTGTATAGCTTGTTTTTTGGCTAACTGTTCAAGGAAAGATTTACTGAAACTCAGCACACACCATGGCAGTGGTTCTCTCTCTCACTCTTTCTCTCTTTTTTTGTCATTCACATTTGAAACTAGAAAGTAGTAGGCCTTATCTTCTTTTTCTGATTTACAAACATGACAGGGATGATTTGTTGATTTTTTTTTCAGTGGTGTAAAGTAAAAATATAAGGGTGATACAACTGTCATGATATCATAATGAAGTACAGCGTTTTAATATTTGGAAAAACTTTTGGGTGCTTAAAAATGAAAGTCATATAATGCGACTTGCATGATGGCACAAACATGGCGAGGACCCCTGTGGACCCTCGTGAAATATCAGGTAATTTTACAAGGTTATAAAGTAGGAATAATCAAGAAAATGTTAGCGTTGTTTAAATTATAATTATACAGGATAAACCTTTATAAAAGTAGTCCATTAATAGCTGGAAAACTACATTTCTGACACTTTTTTTAACTTAACTTGCTTTTGGTGAATATGAAATCAGTATTAACACTAATAATCTGCAGCAGAAATGGAAAATTGTTTTTTTTTAACCTTCGACCTTCCCCATTATTTATCTCACTTACAGTGGGATTGAAGTTGTTTTAGTGTAGGGAAATTTATTTTTGTTAGCAGTTAAACAAACATTGAAGAAAACATTTTTATTGTGTCATTGTTCCAGTGCTGACTGTGTTTGGATAGTAATGAATGGAGGTGGTGTTTGTAGGTAGTGTGTGGAGGAGGAGACACGTGAACGCGAGTGAGTGCGTGGGTGGATGTTTCTCTGGGCGGGTTCAGTGGCTTTGGGCTCTCTGGCTAACGAGGAAACAGTCAGTGATGATGAAACAACTCTCCGGCTGTAAAAAAAGGTTTCACTAAAGTATGATGCAACAATCAAAGAGAATTCCCCCACTCATTATTATTCTACTGCTCTCTCGCTTTGTAACTCACTCTTTCTCTCTGACCTCTTCGCCCACACCACTTTCTGTGCCAGTAAACTGTAAATGCTATCAATATCAACATGCAACAAGTTGTAAAGCGAACACACACAGTTCACAGACTAGCACATTCAATGTATTCTGCACACAGAAAAAAACATATATATACAGTATATATATATATATGTGTGTGTGTGTGTGTGTATATATATATATATATATATATATATATACAATTTTCTAATTAAAATATTTATTTATGCTGACTTGCAAAATCAACCTGGAAAACTCAACCATTATGGAGAACTTCTTTTTCTTTGTATTTGCTTTTTTGATAGCTTCCCTTTTCTTGTACTTCTTCATGATTTCTGACCATTTTATGGGAAGGCACAAGCTCTGTGGTTACTACAGCTTGACTAGAAACGGTACAGAGCCAAATGAAGTCGCTTTCTGTAATTTTTATCACATGAATGTATTGCATGTTTTATTTCAGGCAGTTTCACATGATCTGATTGCCATGCTGCAGTGACTTTAGAGATCAGAATGTGATGATTTAGTAACTTTTCCACCCTTCCAGTAAACCTAAATATAGTGCAAAACATCTGCAAGGTGTTTGATGTAGTGAACACTTTTAGGAATAGTATTAAGCCATGCTGGCAACAATAATGTTTCTACATGCATCCTTGACTCATTTAGTTTGTTGTGCAAATGTCATATAGTAATACTACAATTTATTGGAACTAAGAAACCATATACCCTGTGAAGGCTTTGGAGAATGGATGGATGGGTGAGAAACTGTAATGCAGTTTTGCAACTGTAGGTTGTGGAAGAAAAATGCTTTGTTGTAAAATGTTTTTTTTCTATATATCCTGAACATACAGTGGCCCCAAAAGGTTTTTGGACACTTAAAGCTATACTTCACCCAAAAATGAAAATTCTGTCATTAATTACCCTCATGTTATTCTGAACCCATAAGACTTGTTCATTTTCATCACAAATAAAGATCTTTTTAAAGAAACCTGAGAGGTTTCTGTCCCTCCATCTAAACTTCAAATATTACACCAATTCAAAAAACTTACCACATCAAATATGATAAACGTTTCAAGCAAGCACATGAGCTTTCATTTACCATATTTGATGTGCTTTATGTATGTGTGTTGATCAATGTTTATAAGTGAATAAAAACCTAGATTAAATCTGTTCGTCATATAAAGCAATCATGTCTCTTCAGAATGAATTGAACTGCTCAATTTATATGGATTACTTTTACAGCGTCTTCAACTTCGCAAAGTCCTTTTAAGTCACATTTAATGTATGAATGTTTTTGCGTTATTTAAAATATAAAATTGTGTGGTAATTATTTTAGTTTATTAGGTTTCAAGTGAAAGATGTCACTGTTTTTTTTTTATATAACAAGATTGACACGATATAATAAGGTTTCCGTTTGACAGATTTCTTTCTTTTAAATTATTTATTTTTATTTTTTTACAATTTTTTTAATTAAATTTTTAAACAAAATTTAATTTTTCTTGTTATTCCCACCTAAAAATATCAAAGAGTTTTATTAAAAAAATTAATAACGTTTAATACAGATGAGTATTACTCATGTCATATGCATGAATTTCATGTTTATTGTATTTTAGAGTGCTACAAAAAAAAAAAAAGGGCCTCAAGTCATTGACCATAAAATGGTTTAGAAAATTGAAGCTCTGAGAAAAGCTTTTGCAGGTGCCACATAGTTTAATATTATGGTCTCTGTATGTTTTTAAGTGATCATATATTTTTGGGGCCACTCAGCTTTGCATCATTTTCATTGTCTATCCACTGACGAAGTAGCAAAATCTCACAGTTTAACACCTGCAACCGGGTTTGTGAAGACACACAGGTCTAAAGGTGAACCTCTGGATCACTTTATTTATTTATAGTGCCATAAAAAGGATGTAAAAGAGTTTCTCTTCTGTGCTGGAGAGAGATTCCAACACTGGCACGGAGTTCCTGATTGTTCGTGCATATGCCTGCAAGCATGTGCGTGGGTGTGTGGGCAATCCCAACTCCCCCTCTCTGTGTTGTCCCGGCACATTGGAAGCATGCCATAGCAGCATGCTGCCATTTGTCTAGTTTCAGTAAGGGAACTCTCTTGAGTGGGCAGATCCCTGGCATAAAAAGAGGCCAGGACTACAGGGAGATGCTCATTCAGCACCTTGCTCACTCATTCATTCAGCATGGCAACAGCTCCCTTCATCTGTGATGTGGAAGGCTCTGAGGAATCTCTGAGGCCTGCTTTAAGTAGCCACCAGCTCAGGCATCGGGTCTGCTCCTACACTCTCCTCCAGGTCCTTGTGGGTGTACTGGTGGTCTTCGTGCTGGCGCTGACTGGAGGTGTCATTTGGATGAAGCTGTTTCAGGTAAGGAGACTGGACAGTGGCTTAGAAAAAAATTCTGGTGTTTCCATGCTGTCATTTCATACTAACAGCAGTGTTCATTAAGTGTGCAAACTTAATTATCAGGTATTATAAATACCTATACTTTTGCTTATTGGGCTGCTGCGGTGATATCTCAATTAAAAAGGCTAGTTCAACCAACAACGAAAACTTTTCGTCATTTATTCACCCTCATGTCGCTCCAAATCATACCTGCTGTGGAACACAAAAGAAGATATTTTGAAAAATGCCTCTTGTCTGTATGATTAATTTCAGGGTCAAATTATGTTTTGGACCGACTGAATATTATTATGTAAACAAAAATGGTCGAAACATTTTTCAAAATATCTTTAGTGTTCAGCAGAATAAAGTCATACAGGTTTGGAACAACATGAGGGTGAGTAAATTTGACGGTTTTCATTTTTGGGTGAACTGTCCCTTTAAAGCTAATAAAATAATGAAAAGCATGAATTGAAACTAGACTTTTTTTTCTTTTATCTTAGAGGAAGTTCTTCAGTAAAAATCTGTAATCCAAAGAATGCAACTGCAATGCGATCAGTTGTTCAATTCAGTCAATTAAGTTTTATTTACTATTTATATTCTACAGGATTGCCCAGGGAAGCTTTGGACTGTCAGTTTCACAGGTGAGTGTTTCACATCAGTGTTTGCCATACACCATGTTGAACTATGTTCTCAATAATGAGAACCATATTCTCAATTAAGGGAAGGTTCATATGCTTTTGCAGAAGAGAGCTAACTCTAGTAACCATAACCTAACAATGAGGCTCTCTGTTTCGCTTTACAGGAACAAACACAACCTTCACTTCACCGAGAACTCAGAAATATGTGATCTTTGGCAGTGTCTTCACAAAAGGAGTCTGTGACAATAATTTATTCAGGCTGCATCAGATATTACCGAATACTAAAGAATCCCATGAAAATGAAATAATAAAAAATAGAGTCGCTGAGATGTTTGATAAAGATGATGTAGAGCTTTCGAAAGAAGCAACACTAAGCGTAATGCTTAATTGTAACAATTTGAAAATTGATGAGGACAAGTCCAAACTCTTCATTTATCAACAGAACTCATGCTAGGATGCATACACATCCTAGCTGTTGCTGGTATCCGGTCAAAGGGGAAAACCCTCTCTTTATCTTATAAAGATTTACACACAAAGGTTTTACACACACATACTGTAGCTGCATCTGATTGAACAAACACCTACTTTCAACATCAGTGTCAAGAGCTTAGAGGGATCCTGACTAGGCTAACTTGTGAATGTTTTGTTAAGCAAAAATGTTCCTGCTTTAAAATGATTGCAGAATTTGTCAGTGAAGTTCAGTAGAGCTTTTGTTTGTTCATCAGTGTGAGTGTGGTTTAGTTAATGTATATTTAAATATTTTATAAATCACTTAAAATCTATTTTTAGATAATTGATGATTGTATTTGAATTATATCATTTCCTTTTTGTTTGAAATTTATTAACAAAATGTAAACTGTTTTTATTGACACCTATGGTGTCCACAACCTTCTCGTTACTGTTCAACTCTATGAAACCTCTGAAACATGTTTGTATTCATTACACACATTATTAAACAATTTTCCTGACAAAAGCATTGCTTGCAAATCCTCATTCTAAATTAATTTTACATTTTATACTGAAAGGTTTATTTATGAAGGATTTGAGCAACCTGTGTGTAGCTTCAAGAAAGCAACCATACATTTGGGTTGTTTTATTTTTCTATAGTTCATTTAATCGTAGCATTTAACCATTTGTTCATTATTGTTATTAATTTAGGTAACACTTTAGTATAAGGACCAATTCTCACTATTAGCTAGTTTCTGATTAGCATGCCTATTATTTGTAAAAGCACATATTCTGCATGACCATATTCTACATCCTTAATTCTACCCAATACCTAAACTTAACATATACCTTACTAACTATTAATAAGCAGCAAATTAGGAGTTTGAGGCAAAAGTCATAGTTAATGGTTTGTTAATAGCAAGACTAAAATAGTGTGACCTTAATTTATTATTAACTTATTATTATTAATGCTTGCTATTGTTGTTTTATCTTATGTTTTATCTTATTATGTAGTTTAATGATATATATAAAAAAAAAAAAAAAAAAAAAGAAAGCAAGAAAAGGGAGATGTCTCCATTTCATTGTTGTAATATACGAGATGCATTCATTTTTCATTGCAGTCTCTTTGGTATAACAAAACTTGCTGAGTTTGTAGTTTCACGGGCATAAGGCATTAAAAAAAGATACAACTATAGCTCCATATGTTCGGACCATGTCTTTATCCCCGCGCTTAATGATAAGGCTTTTTTCAGTGTGGAAGCAGAAGGGAATAGGACATATCAGCTCACTCTACTTGAATAGATTTTTTTTTTGTCCTTTAAAGAGCTACAATCAAAGTTTCAGCTACCTAGTTTCCATTTTTTAGGTACTTGCATATTTGAGACTGTCAGAGAGCATTTTCCCAATTTTGAGTGATTAAGAAAGAGAATTATGACATTAGAGGAAATAAATAGCTTTAAAACCTTAAATGCATACCTCGGGTCTTTAGCGACCCGGGACATCATTCTCTACCCTCTCCCTCCTTCATTTTTTTAAGTTAGACATCAACTTTCTTAGTATTCCTCAATCTATTAATTATAAACAATAAAACAAGAAAAAAAAATAGTAAAATATAAAAGAATGCCAGTTTTCTGATGAATTTTTTTGAAAAAGTGTATAGGGTCGCTAGAGACCCGAGGTATATAAATGTGTAAGTATTTTTTACTGCGCCACTATATTTACATATCTGATGACTCAATATGTGCAATGCATCTTTTTTCCTCAAGGTGGCACTGTTTGATACACAATGATGACGTGACGTTTCACTCATAATTACCGCAGGCATAAAACAATGAATATCATCAACAAAAATTTAACTGATTTGAATGGCTTTACTGCAGAGCAATTACTATA
>NW_015554084.1:502019-507814 GCF_001515605.1 Sinocyclocheilus anshuiensis | reverse complement strand
CATTTGATGCTGGATGTGGTGAATAAGCTGCCAGTGATCAAAAAATTTAATATGAAGTCATTGAAAACGATAGTTTTGAGAATATGGTTGAAATCGTGAATGTGAGGCAGATGCTGAATGTACTGTGGAAGTTGCTCTGACGATGACAGCGATGGTAAAATCATCTGCACAAATTGAACCCTTTTAAGTTTTAAAAGGTAACGAAATATGCTTTATTTATTCTTCTGTAATTGTTCTTAATATCAAGAGAGTTTTTTGCTATTGCAGCAGTTATAGAGATCCATCCGTGCTGGATATATTTGTCCGGGTCGCTAAAGACCCGAATATGTAATAATGATTGGCGAAACATTCATGCATTTAAGGGTTAAAGGGGTCATCGGATGCAAAATTCACTTTTACATGTCATTTGAGCATAAATGTGTTGGCAGTGTTTGTACACATCCACTCTATAATGATAAAAATCCACCCAGTGTTTTTTTTTTTTTGAAATCCCTATAAATAATATCCCCTTTCTCAAATCAAGCTGTTCTCAGATGCCTGTCTGTGTGACGTCACACAGACCCAGGTCCCTCCCACGATTGTTGATTGACACTGGTGTTTCACCTTAGACCCAGCCCTGAGTGAAATGTGTCCTGTCATCAGTCCGCCATTGTTTCGACTCCGGAGCAGGGGTAGACAAGAATGGCTCTTGAGCAATTGACGTGTTTTGTTGTTGGATGTAATAATGAACATAGGAGTCGTCATTTACTCCCGACATCTGAGCCGCTGAAGACGCAGGGGATTACATTTGTTTTTGAAGGGAATGCATCCTCCAATCTACCTAAATGTGTTTGTTCGCGCGAATCATTCGAGATCCAGCCTCACCTATAGAAGAAGTGAGTATAAGGTTCTCTTATGAATCTTTGCCAATCGCTTTTCCTAATAACATGCTAGTTAGCAAGTTCCATGGCTAAATGCAGCTAAAGTAAACAGTCTCATGAGAACGGTTAGTCACCCCACGGAAGAGAGGGGTGGGGTGAGCAGAGCTCATTAGCATTTAAAGGAACATGCACTAAAATGGCTTGCTGTGTGCAGAGCTGGTTTTGACAGTGTAAAAAGGGTGTTGTTTTAGAGTACCATTGAGAAATTTTAACCAAAGTATGTAATAGATTTTACTTTAAGACCCTAAATAACCATATCAACTTGTAGAAAATGGGCATTCAATGACCCCTTTAACGCCTACAAATCTACAAAATATTAATCGGTCAGGCGGACAGTGATACCACTTTAATCAGGACAGCATGAAAAGAAGATTTAGGTTTTACTATTGAGGAGGAGCGATGGGAGGAATATTTGTAGAACATACAGGAATGTTCAATAAATGCTAGGCATAACTTATTTTCACTTTAAAGCTTTCAATAGGCTATGCAAGTGTAAAACTAAATTCCATGAGGTATCACCTGAATACAATACATTTAAAGTTGCAGAAGATACACTGATTCATTCATTATGGACATGCAGCAAACTCCAAAAATACTGGACTGATATTCTTTCAAGAGTACATAAAAGAGAGATTGATCCAGACCCAATGATTGCTATATTAGGGGTTATTGGTGAACACTCCTTTAACAGGCATGAACATCAGTCTATCTCCTTATTTATGGTTCTTGCAAGCAAACCGATTCTTCAGAGGTGGAAACTGGACTCTGTTACAACATTAGACCAACTGGAAATATATGATTACTCCATACTAGTCTTGTAAACTGTTGTATTTTTGTAATTTATTTATTTTGTGCTATTTTTCTGTATACCTTCATACCTACGTTATCATTGTGATCTTTTGAATTGACTGACCTTTTAATATTGCATCTACCATTAGCTAGCATGCTAACTGGTTTTGGTCATCAAACCAAATGGATGTCCTCTGATTGGAATCTGCTAAAGGGGGATTCCTCATGTGTTGGAAAGATATAACATTGATCAAAATCGTTCACATTTCTGAGAAATCTTTTTCTTACATGTTATCAATATTTCAGCTTGTGTGGATTTGAAAATTAATTTACTCATAAGGGGTCTTGTGCCACGTACTGTTTGTTCCACATATGGATTTCTTTGTTTTCCTTAATGTGATCCAGTTTCACCTGACTCATGATGAGTGATAATATCTTAGTTTCTTGCCAATTTGTTGTAAGGGTGGAATGGTTCGTGGAAAAAAATCGAACCGTGCGGTTCTCCACACACGGTTCGGCACGCGCTAGGACCGCGGTTCAGCTTAAATCTGACAAGCATCTGTAATATGGTTTGATATAAATAATACGTAAAACAAACAGGGTTCGGTTAATATATGTTTCTATTGATGGATGCGCATTCTGGCTTCCCAATACATTACAACAACAGCGATGAAAAAAAAACAAAAACAAAACGTGGACAAACCATTCACTGTTGTTCAATGCGAATGCCGTATGCTGGAATATGAGCATTTATTCCGTCATCACCCAGGTGCTGATAGTGCACGCGCACAGGTGAGACCTGAACAGCACACGTTGATATCTGTGTTTAAGCTAAACTCATTTAAATTTTGCCAGTTTCAACATTTAAGAGCCAGAGGACCCGAGCTCGCGCGCAGTGAGAAGATTTGTGCGTGCGCTCATCCGAAGCGTGCAAACCCGCGCCTCAGAACGCGCAAATATTAAGCTTTCTCTGAAGTATTGTGTTTAAATGGACAAATTCACACAAAAATTATGTAAAAATGCCCGTCTTGGTGAGTATCCTAGCAGACATAGTCGGCTGAACGTACTGTATCAGTGCATGTAATATGGTTTGCTATAAATAACACGTAAAACAAACAGGGTTCGGCTAATATATGTTTCTGTTGATGGATGTGCATTCTGGCTTCCCAATACATTACAACAACAGCGATGGAAAAAAAAAAACGTGGACAAACCATTCACTCTTGTTCAATGCCATATGCTGGAATATGAGCATTTATTCCGTCATCACCCAGGTGCTGATAGTGCACGCGCACAGGTGAGACCTGAACAGCACACGTTGATATCTGTGTTTAAGCTAAACTCATTTAAGTTTTGCTAGTTTAAACATTTAAGAGCCAGAGGACATGAGCTCGCACGCGCAGTGAGAAGATTTGTGTGTGCGCTCATCCGAAGCGCGCAAACCCGCGCTTCAGAACGCACGCAAATATTAAGCTCTCTCTGAAGTATCCTGTTTAAATGGACAAATTCACAGACCTACCTAAAAAAAACCCTGAAAATCACTGTTTATTTTATTTGTATCTTTACTCTATTGTATTTATTTGTGCTGTTGCTTGTAGTTAGATAGATTATTCTTATTTTCTTTATTTTTATTTGAAAGTAGAGTTTTTGCCTAAACATAGCACATACCGAACCATAACGAAACCGTGACTCTAAAACCGTGATACAAACAGAACCGTGAGTAAGTTGAACCGTTCCACCCCTAATTCATTGTAAGTTCTCTTGTCAAGACTTTTCCAAATTATACTGGAACAGCGCAAGATGACGTATTTTTCCGTCTGTTGTTCATCATGTGTCTGTTATGTTGTTTGTCCATGTCATGTTGATGTAGAGAGTATGTGGTTTATAAACACCATCCTTAAGGTGACGATAAACAGGGAAAATTTTTGAGCAATGTTGCTGGGCAATGTTGCAATCAACAGGCATCCAGGTGAGACACAGGGCCCCCGACCGATGTAAAGAATAGAAATTTTCAGTTCAAATGGATAGATTATTAAAAAAAAAGTTTTATTTTGTTTTTCCATTTGATACTTGTATGATACGGCCAAGACATTCTTCATGATTTCATTTTTAATAAAGAAATGAAAGTTACGTTAAAACTTAAACAGACATTAAAATATATTGTAAAAAAAATGTTTTTCCACAATAAAGATTTTGGGTTTGGAACAACATAATGAGTAATGTTTTTCATTTATCGATTATCAATTTTTCTTGATTGCTTTTGTTATGAACTACTGGATTATCTATGTATCTGTCTAACTGTTGATCTAGTTTTTTAAATATTTTTTGAAAAATTCTAAAAATGTATATATAGTGCTGCTTGAAAGTTTGTAAACCTTTAGAATTTTCTATATTTCTGCATAAATGTGACCCAAAACATAATTAGATTTTCACACAAATCCTGAAAGTAGACAAAGAGAATCCAATCAAACAAAAGAGACAAAAGTATATACTTTGAAAAATGATCCGGTGTTAAATATTTGTGAGTGGCAAATGTATGTGAATCTTTGCTTTCAGTATCTGGTGTGACCCCCTTTTGCAGCAATAACTGCAATAACGTTTCTTGTAACTGCTGATCAGTCCTGCACAACGGCTTGTAGGAATTTTAGCCCATTCCTCATTACAGAACCACTTCAACTCTGTGATGTTGGTGGGTTTCCTCCTATGAACTGCTTGCTTCAGGTCCTTCCACAAAATTTCAATTGGATTAAGGTCCGGAATTTGACTCAGTCATTCCAAAACATTAACTTTGTTCTTCTTTAACCATTCTTTGGTAGAACGACTTGTGTGCTTGGGCAGCAATGTTCTTTTTGGAGAGCAGTGGCTTTCTTCTTGCGACTCTGCCATGGACACCATGGTTGTTCAGTGTTCTCCTGATGATGGGCTCATAAACATTAACATTAGCCAATGTGAGAAAGGCTTTGTTACTTTTACACGTCTTGCTTTTAGAGTGTTTTTTGTTGGTGGACCACTCCTGGGGAGGGTAACAGTGGTCTTGAATTTCCTCCATTTTTACACAATCTGTCTGACTGTGAATTGGTGGAGTCCAAACTCTTTAGAGATGGCTTTGAAACCTTTTCTAGCCTGATGAAAAGGTTCATCAACTCTTTTTCTGAGGTCCTCAGAGATGTTATTTGTTTGTGCCATGATACACTTCCACAAACATGACCAAACTTTGATAGATCCCTGTTCTTTAGATAAAACAGGGCACACACTGACACCTGATAGTCATCTCCCTGATTAAAAACACCTCTGGACAGATGGACTCTTAATTTCACCGTCAAATTAACAGCTAATCCTAGAGAATCACATACTTTTGCCGTTCTAAAGGCAACAAATATCACAGTGGCCAGGGCAAAAGTTAATGTTTTATTGTACAGGTAAAAGAATATTACCAAAAATTGGAAAACAGCAAAAAAAATTTAAACAAACAAATCATAAATAAGGACTGGTGAGCTAACTAATTTAAGCTACCACTTACTCAAGAGTTAAGAAAACTTCCTATCTCCCGAGGAAGAAATCAAACACAGCAAAAGTCTTCCGGATCAGCTCACTTACATATGCTTTCTATGTACTCTGTGGTAACTAAACAAGCAATCACTCACCATCCTTAAACAAAAGAGAATAAGGAAAACCAAAACAAAAAAATCTAACAAAATATATTTCCTAGGGCAAGCCGCCATTGAAGTGTGTAACGAATCAGTCCACTGAAGGCGAGCGTAGTGAGAACCCAAGTGCAGTTTTATTTACAGTGATCCAAACATCCAAACAAAATCCAAACAAGATACACAGACTTGACTAGGCATGAACAGATCTGATGAGGCACAAACAGACTAGTCTCACCGACAGCAGGTTACAACTTCAATACACGACAAAAGACAATGGCAACATGAGGGCTACTTATAGCAGACAATGAGGGTCACATGACAAGAACAAACCAATGGGAAACAAGACACATGACCTAGACAACCAATCAGAACATGACACAATGAACAGAGGAACCAATGGCATGAATACATGAGGGCAAGGGAAGCATGACACAAACAG
>NW_015554084.1:501262-501575 GCF_001515605.1 Sinocyclocheilus anshuiensis | reverse complement strand
GCCTCCATGGCTGTGACAGGGCAGACAGTGAGTTCATGAACGGCCTCCCTGGCCGCAGCAGGACAGGCAGGGAGCTCACAAATGGCCTCCGTGGATGTGACAAGACAGTCTGTGAGTTCGTGAACGGCCTCTGTGGCCGTGACAGGGCAGGCAGTGAGTTCGGAAGCGGACGCCACCACCTCAGGAGGTTCGGAAGCAGATGCCGCCACCTCTAGAGGTTCTGCAGCGGATTCATGCACAGGAAAGGCCCTTGGTGCAGACTCATGGATAGGAAAGGCCTCAGGGACAGACTCATAGGCAGGAGAGGCCACTG
>NW_015554084.1:478054-500860 GCF_001515605.1 Sinocyclocheilus anshuiensis | reverse complement strand
CCAGCAGCTCTTAAATAGGCCTCAGGTGTTTTTCTCCGCCCCAATCCAATTAGCAGCTGCCCTCAGGAAAGAAAACAAAAAGAGAAAGAGCAGGGGCTCGTAACAATATATATGGTAACACTTTAGTATAGGGACCAATTCTCACTATTAACTAGTTGCTTATTGGCATGCATATTACTAGTGTATTGGCTATTTATTAGTACTTATAAAACACATATTCTGCATGACCATATTCTACATCCCCTAATATCTCCTGCCCAATACCTAAACTTAACAACTACCTTACTAGCAGACAGACAGACAGATAGACAGATATTTTTTAATGTCCTGAGGGAGAAAGTAATTTGTGTTTTTGTTTTGAAGCTTTTCATTTACAATTCTCAATTACACTGGCAGTATAATCTGTCCTTCACTTTTGTATTCTAACTGCATTATGACAAGTTTTATGGGTTAGTGTTATAAAACTTCCCCAGATTTTCATGACATGACAGTCAAGCCTAGTTTGAAACACTGAAGTCATAATAGAAACAGAAAGTCATTTCTGTTGCAGAAATGTGTATGCAGACAGACACTATTGCAGGTGATGCAATAACTGCAGCTACGTTTGGTTTCTTCTTGTCTACTCTCCAAAAATGAGTTTCCTAGTCCTTATTAACCCCTGAGACAAATCCCAAAAGAAAAATGTTATTACTCATCGGGCTCTTAGGCTGTTTCAAAGCGTAGAGGAGACTTAAGTTATGCAACAAATGTTTTAACTAAAATTCCTTAGGATAGATAAAAAAGACACAAATGAGACAATTGTTGAGGTACAATATTCTATAAGCATGCATTCTTAATGTGCTTATACCTCAGCTAATTTGGTGTAAGAAGAATTTGATGATCTCATTTGAATCTCATTGCTGTCTAGGAGAATGATCAAGATCTTATGGTGACACTTTAGTTTGGGGAGCAGTTCTCACTTTAACTATTAACTATGACTATTGCCTTAATAAACTTCTAATTTGCTGCTTATTAATAGTTAGGTAGTTGTTAAGTTTAGGTATTGGGTAGGATTAACAGGTCTAAAATATGGTCATACAGAATATGTGCTTTATAAGTACTAATAAACAGCCATTATGCTAGTAATATGCATGCTAATAAGCAACTAGTTAATAGTAAAAATTGTTCCCTAAACTAAAGTGCTACAATCTCATTTGTGATTTTAAGGGTTAAACTGTTGAATGTTGGTCCAAATCTTGTTTAAGAGTTACAAATCAATCTAATATCTGCAATATGCTTGTAAAAAGATTGTTTACATTTGACCAAATTGACTTCTATAAGGTTTTGAATGTAAATATCATTACCAACATCAAATTAAAAGACCATTTAGGTTCAGCAACTTGGCCTATGGAAAATTGTAATTAAAAAAATAAATGATTACAAATAAAAAGTCTTGCCAAGTTTTTTTTCTTTAATTACAAATATAAAGTAATTGATATCAAAACTCTTTGCATTGCAGAGTTCCTACACCTTTCAGTACACACCCATACCTCTTTCTATTGGTCACTCTTTCTTTGTGCAATAGTTTCAACTTTTTTTCAACTTCGTTTCAACTCACAAGCAAAGATTTTAGGCCCGTAAAAAAATGACATCAAAATCAGAGACCAAAATCTATGGGTGCATAATAAAAAGTGTGGGAACTGCATAAAGGAAAGAGAATATTTATTTGCAATACAAAGAAACTTTGTTATCAATGACATTATTTTTTGTAATTAAAAAGTCTTAACAACACTTATTTGTAATCATTTATTTTTTAATTCCAAAATAATTAGTTTTGCTCTCAAACACAGTATGTTCCAATTAAAATGACCCAAAAGTAACTCCATAATTGGGCCAGCCAGTCACAGGTAATGAGGAAAAAGTACAAATGTGTTGTCTTCATAGTAGATCAAATTACATGAAGAGGAATTTTGATGTAAGAGATTATGGAGACAATGGCTAATCTGTTAAACGCATCTATTCCTGTAAACTGCCTTACAGGGAAGAATAAAGCAATAATCGTGACTCATGATTTAACAGACAGAGTAGCATATTTTGAGACCAAAAATATCTCATAGTTTTGTGATGTAGTACAAATGTGTACATGATTATCCTTTCTGACCCTTTTCATTTGGCATGAATTAAAAATTGCCATTATTTAGCATGCATATATAGAGGGGAATTCGGGTAAAATGGGCCACTTAAAGCGGATATAACACACACAGTTTCAGCCAATCTCAAGTTAATCTTGAGTACCTATAGGGTAGTATTGCATCCTTCTTATCTCCGAAGAGAGTGGTTAAAAAAACAGATCCAGTCGTATATATTCGATCCAGAATCGGATCCCAACTACTTCTGTAACCCGAATGAAGCACACTGATAAGCATGCTCTTGCCCTTGCTCTCGCTCTGGCTGATGTGTGGGCACGCTCTTCCTGGAGAAGTGCCCATACAAGGAATCCCGACCCTTAATGATGTCATACAGTGCCATGCATTAAGCTTGATTAGTTTGAGCTCAATGGGTTTACACTTTCAGAGCATAACAACGGTCTTTAGTTAAACTGAGACTGTCTACTTAAAGTAATCAAAGGCAGGAAGAGGAAGGGGGGAAAAACATTTGGGTATTTTAATTACACGTTTAAACAAAAATGGGCCTCTTTACCTGGATGTACCCTACACTATCATTTAGTAGTTTGGGGTGTGTAAAGTCTCTTATTGTTTTTGGAAAAAGTCTCTTATATGTTCACCACATCTGCTTTTATTTGATCCAGTAATCCAGTAATATTGTGAAATATTATTACAATTTAAAATATCTGTTTTCTATTTGAATATATTTTAAAATGTAATTTATTCCTGTGATGCAAAGCTGATTTTTCAGCATCATTACTCCAGCCTTCGGTGTCACATGATCCTTCAGAAATCATTCTAATATGCTGATTTGGTGCTCAAAAAACATTTCTTATTATTAATGTTGGGAACTTAATATTTACATAGTAATATTTATATTTTATTAACATAATATAACCATGATAACTTTTTAAGGATTTTTCAGCATTTATTTGAAATTGATATTTTCTTAAACAATGTCTTTACAGTCGATTTCAATCAATTTAATGCATCCATGCACCATAAAAGTATAAACGTCTAAAAAAATGGCAATTTTTCTATTTCATGGCAACTTAAGGCAATTTAAAAATAAAAGAAAGAGTTATGTAACACACATCATTCATCTTCCCTGAGGAACAGCAGTTTAATATAACCATTAAAGTTACATGGTTTTATTCGCCTCATTTTATTTATGTCTGTTCTTATGTCACAGCATGTCATAGATTAATATCAGTATGTTTTCCATTGTTATATAGTAATCCAAAGCAGAAATTATCTATGTCAATCATTATCATGCAACATTTATAAATAATCAGAGCACAAGAACACACAACCTCATGTAAACATAATCCAACCCATTAACATTACACTGGCAGTGAATATCAGGTAATAAAATGTATTTTGGTCAAAAGCAGTTTAAATCAATATTTCGGATCATAAATCAAATAATCAATGGTACGTATCTGACATTTAATTTTCCATTCTGATGAATTTGGGAAATTTAGCGGTATTACGTGCATCACAGGATGTCCAATTTCCACTCTATGCGAGGCGTTACGAGAAAAAAAAATCATCATAAAATTAAAAAAAATATATGCATGTCCTTCATCCTCTGCTGTCCTCCACTCATAATTGTCCTATATATCGGCATACTTTCCATTCCAATGCAAGTTTGATGCAACTGATTCAAAAACGACACAGAGGTGGTGTATATGCCTTCCTGTTTATTATGCCCTTATCTCACTTCAGAAAAAAAAACCTGTCATGTCTGAGCAGCCCTCTACCACAAGGGTCAGCTGATATCCTGTGACCTCCCTGTAACTTCCTGTCTAGGCCTTGGCCGCAGATGTTTATACTGTTTCGCCTGAAGCTTGAGCTGATATCTTTTGCAGACTTCTCTCCACTTACACATATTTACATGAAGGTGATGCATCTGTTCTGGTCCACTAAGCCATTTCCATGGGAATGCCAACTTTATATCTAGAGAGAGATCAAGTGAATTTCATTTGTTGTTTCATCAGTATTCTAAGTATAAGCATTTTTGAAAAACTCTTCGCAAGAATTGAAATGTATCTTTGAAATGTCAGTCATGTAAAGGGGACTTATTCCTCCTGAGGTAAATTTAAAATTGTAGTTGAGGTTTCTTGCATAATTTATTTTCATATAACTCGTTTCTACCTTGTCCTAACCCTTAGAATTAAACCGAAATCAACCACATGTCTAAAGGGTATTCTTAAGTGAGATTCTAGTCCGAAGGGAGTAATATGTTCAGTTCGAACATATTTTACAGGAAGTGGAAAAGGAAATTTATATACCAGTCATTGCACATCACTCCAGTACTAAAAGAAGTATACGGTTGTTTGTGGGCATCCACCTTTGCCCCATGACACTTTGCGCGAAGTATGGGAATAACTTCTGTAAAACAGTCAGTAACTGCCAATAAACTTGTTTACAGGTTCTCTTTAAAAGTCCTTGCACACTGAGTCTGAAATTTTCGTATGTGTTTTTTCATATTTGTTATCCTAAAAATTTGTCAGAACCTTGCACATTGAGTCCAATGTGTATTAATTAATCCATTGCGAAAGAATTCACAAAATACAAAATGGAGTCTTCAAGCAGTGAGGATGATTTTGTTGTCTTCTCTCTTCTTAAAAAGAGAAAAAGAAAGAGGAAATATTGTGTCCATCCAATCTTGAGATAGCGTAGAGAGGAATCAAGGTATCAATTATCAAGGAGCAGTGGGATTATCCTGGGCGATTCAAAGTTTACTTCAGGATGTCAGTGACTCAGTTCGATGCTTTGCTTGCGATACTAGAACCACATATTAAAAAGAAGACCAACAATTTCCGTGCACTCAGTGTGCAAGGATCTATACAGTGCTTTGTGCTGTGAGACGAAGAGGATCAACTTGTCAGACGCCATTCTGGATTTTGGCATTTGCTTGTACGGTGGCTCAGAATTGTAAAAACACCTCTCAAAATGCTTGCTACGGATGTGAAAAACCAAATCTAACCTCATACAAATTTTTTTTATGATGGTCGAAATTTTCGGAGGCAGCGTGTTAACGTGATTGACACGTGAGGTCGTATTACGTTTTTTAACATGCGAAATTTTGGATGAAAATTTCAGACGTATTGTGCAATGACCTTAAGAATGCAATAATAATCATTTGCAAAAAAAAAAAAAGGGCACAGTGAGGTGACATTTTCCTCAACCATTGAACACCAAAGTCAAAATTAAAAGTTAAAATTAACAAATGACTGTCAGCAGACCATGAACAATCCCAAAAGCTCAAATAAGTCAGTCTTTCAGCAGCAATATTATGAACATGTTAAATATTACTGTAAAGTAAAGCTGCGTTCACACTAGCAGCGACTTTGTTGCTGCATGTCGCCAGGGGCTGGCGATGAGGTTGTTAGTGGGCGTTCTCACTACTGTTTGCCTTGACAGTGAATCAGGGGCAAGTTCAAGCTCAAACTGGTGTGCACCGTTTTGCTACGGTTTCCGGTTTGAACGACATGTTTCCTGGAAACAGTGTGCAACGGGGTTTGAGATGCGTTTTCTCTTGTTTGGTGGGTGTGTCAAACAAGTCAGCCCAATCAGCAGCAGCATGTATGTAAACCATGCGGTATTAAAGAGACAGCTCGCACAATGTAAATAACATCCAAATAAATGCACAAGAGCAAGTATATTGTTTGCACATGTTTATTTACATTAAAGACAAAATAACTGAAATAATAAGGGCACAAGTATAGATCTGGAACTTCTTTAAGTCTGTCTAAATATCATTTAGTAATTTAATGTCTTCTGGTCCATATCCTTTCCTTAAGAAGGTGTGCTAAATACTGATTAATGTAACAAAAATACTATACATATTTATATATTTTGCTATTGTATTATGGAGTGACACGTTAATAAACTTTTCTATACCCCTCTGATTATATAATGGTAAATATTACAATATCATAGCACAACAACAGTGATCAACATTAATGATAAGCCCCGACAAAATACACAAAACCCACAATAAAAATAATAAGGTCATATAAATCATAACACAGTCTTGGAGGTAAGAAGTGGATTATCCTTCACCTGAAATGTTTGTCTTTTCATGCTGAAATGCGAGGCAAATGTTGAATCACAATAATTAGGAACCACAGTTTCCACAAATCCCTTCATTTGATTGGGATGTTCTCTTTTAATCTGGAGGGCAAGGGCAATGACTGTAACATCGAGCGTATTTGGCAGTATTAAACACGTATTTATACGGATTTCATCAGGCTCCGAAAATTCTTCAAAAAGAACACAAAGAATGGCCTTCTCAGCTGCCATAGTTGCAACTCTTGCGTCATCAGAACAGGGTGTTCAACGCACCACCGTTTCCGTTTAAAAAACGTTTTGCACCGTTTTTGTCGGGGCTGAACGCAGCCCAGGTTTCTTGCCGCTAAATACAAACATTTTAGAGGCAAAAGACTAAATATAATATAAATATGAATTAAATCCGTACATACAAACAAAAATGAATGAGAAACAGAGCCTACTTTTTTTCCATTGCGTAATGCGTATGTTTGTCTACGGCTGAGAGGGGAAAGATCACATGAGCTCTGCCGTCTTCTTTCCTATTGGCTGTCGCTCCTGAAAGTCGCACTTCATATGCATAAAGTTGAAGGATTCGGAACTTTGTCGCGTCGCTGGACACGCCCCACGCCTGTCGCTCTTGTCGCCGGAAATCGCCAGCTCTGCATTGAAATGAATGGGATCGTGTCGCTTTGCCGCTTGTAGTGTGAACAGGGCTCAATATGTAAGGCCGGTTTGACACTGCAACTGTGAGTGGCGCATGAGCAGTGTGTATTTTTTTTCAGGGTGCAGGTTAACAAATGAGTGCATTCACATCGGGAGTAGCACATGAGCATCAAGCAGGAGCGTTGTGTGAGCCACACTAAAGAGATGGTTTTGCCGCCAAGTCTTTTTTTTGTTGCGCTGCTCACGCTCAAATAAAGTGATAGCACACTTTTGATGGACACAAAAATATATAATTTCCCACAAAAAAGTGCTAAAATGCACAGAATAAGAATGTTTACTGTGTTTTAATAAGAATTGGAGTATGTCAGAAAAGAAAATAAAGAATCGAAAATATGTATAGAAGATTTTCCCATTGCAGGTTCTAGACATTCGCGCCCTAGGCGTTTGGGTGCGTCAACAACAATCGCACTCTTTTTAAGCGGTGATCGACAGAACAAGTTTATATTTAGAATACACTGCAGTCACTCCAAAACAGATGACGACAGCTCACACACCTGCATAGGAACTGTACTTCTTTGCGTGCCTATTTAGCCTTTTGCTTACGGCAAACATTCAGAAGGTGGGATCCGCTTTGAAGCGGCAACATTAATTGGTTTAACTGCAGGTGAGTGACGATTCCACTATAACCAGTGAACAATGAGGCTAGTATTTTGCTGCCAGTCTTGACTGGTAGACTAGCGAATAGGGTATGTTACGGTTATTGAGGCCCCTGAAGTTGCCCAATCCTGTTATACGTGAATGTTGCATTATAGCAGGGATGTCCAATCCTGCTCCTGGAGGGCCACTGTCCTGCAGAGTTTAGTGGAAACCATTTGTGACCTGTGCTGGCAAAATGAGTCGCAATGAGCACATTTTCAAAAATGAGATATTTATGTTTTCCATTAACATACTGTACATTCTCCATTAAAAGACCTTCAAAATGATGTATGATTTGTTAGAATTGGACGAGACATGACTGAGCTACACCCATTTGAATTCGACAGTCAGCAAAGTCAATTCTGAGAAAAAAACGAGGTAAAGTTTTCTGAAGGTTCCAAGGCAAAATTACCAAGCAACAAATGAATCTTTGAATCTTGTCCTCCACTTATTTTCTTAATAATAATTACTATATTAATAGTCACAATATAGCTGTTTTTATTTTATCTTTTTTATTAAAAATAAGAACAAATGCAAAAAAGCAGTAGAAAAATATATAAGAAAGAAACAATGCATTACTTTTTCCATTTTAAACTAAATAATTAAATAAGAAAAACAAACAATCAAATGTAAAAATCCCTTTAGTGTGTTCATTACAAATAAATTGATTATTAAAACTACAAAAGCAGTTCAATCAAGAACAGCAAGTGATTCCCTCTTTTCTTTTATTGTTTGATTAACATAAGACAGACGGATAGTGACCCGATCCGTTCCCCATCACTGTCTCTGCGAAAGGCGACATCGTTAAACAGAGGATTAATCAGGGTTTCCGCTATGTACATTAGCCTAAGTAGTGGCGGCTCGGCACGCCGCTCCTTAAACATGCACTAAGCGATTTTTGAAAAACGCTTTTGACCGCAGTGTCTGACCGAGTCCCAAAACCAGAACCGTTTCTCAATGGCTCTGCTCAAAACACACTTGTAGCCAATCTGCAGTAAGGGGGCGTGTTTTGTACAGATAGAGAGAAGAGAGCGCTCAATTTGAGTGCACAGGACGGATATGAGCAGATCGACTATAGATAGAGAGAGATGGCAGATAAAAAAGAGGAAAATATCAGAGAAACAAAACATTAAAAAGAACGGTTACGATCAGGCAAGAGGTAGGACCCGCGTAAATATAGGAGCAGCTTTCCAGCAGTGGAGAGAAACTTAAGGAGCGGGAAGAGCTCGAATCAGACGCCAAGGTTGTGCTGTTTCTTTTTGATAGGTGTGGACTTTGCTTTGTTTCACACAACTTATCCGTGTTGGCTTTTGTTTGAATGCTTGTGTGTCATCTTCACTTGTTTCCGCAATCGTCATTGCCATGGTTGCGTACGTATGTGTGGGGCGGAGATTTCAAAATAGGGGCGAGGTCCTGTTGGGGTATGGGCCTGTTTGTTTTGGTGCTTTCAAATATCAACATTGTTTGGCAAAAATCGCTTCGTGCACCTTTAATTATTGCCGCCACTGCTTCAGGATCGGGTGGGGGCAGACGCAGGCTGATGCACAATAATAATCTACCGGTCACCATTACTTTGTACCCACATTCTCACTACACGCTGTTCTGTTGTCAATAAACACACATGACCATGGTGCTGCAGCCGACGTTTACGTTCTCTGGCCGTTTCTCAAACGGAAGGCTGCATCCTCCGGAGGTCGCATTTGTAGGCTGCATACGTCATAAAGAAGATCTTATTTTAGAATATTAACAGTTATAAATTTGACCATTATTCTTAGTTAAGCGTAAATTGTTGTAATATGCTTATGACTCGTGAATGTAATGCTCAGTTAACTGAAATAAACCAAACAAATCGCGATTAGGGGTAGGAGTTTATATGAATGTATGTCTGAGGGGAACTTACTGGCTTTCGATGGTATTTTTTCTTTTAGAGTGAATCGTTATATCCCTACTGCTGACAGCTTGGTCCCCCCCAGTTAAAAAATCCCATCTGCGCCCCTGCAGAAGCGCCTTTTGTGATGTGAGCGCTGTGGATGACAGTCAGCACCAGAAGCAAGCAGAGAAAAGGTACTCCTCTCAAAAAACATACAATTAAAGATAATTTTAGATGTTTAATACTATTTGGAGCATTGGGATCACTAGACGAGGGCTTAATGAACTCATTTTTGTGAAAACCTCAAATTAGAGTAAAATTGACATTTTTCACTTTTTGTCTGTAGGTCAAAATTAGCCTGTGCGCATTCCAACTAATTTCGCCAGCATGGGTCACATTTTCCGTAGAGTCTATTTTTGCTGCCCTGCTCGTGCAAACTTTCAAGACTTTAAAACGTTCAAGTTTATAACTGACCAACTTCTAAAAACAAATGTATATTTGTCTTTGTAAAGCAATATGTAACTTTGGAGCCACTGCTGTGACACTGTACAAACGTTTAAAGTGTGAACACTCTCGCGAGTCTGCAGATGCAGTGATGATGTAGTTACGCTGACACGAAGCTCACACACACACAAAAAAACAAAAACGGAAGAGAGGGGTCAAAGCCACTAGAAGGCAAGCCTGCAACCTTTAGCCAAAAAATCATAATGGCTAATGCTAATGCTTCCGCTTTGGGAAAGGAGACCAGAGGCCGTTTTTTTTAAATTTGTTGTCAATGGAGGAGAGGCTTCACTACGCTGAATAAACAGCTTTTTAGAGGAAACGGCTTATCATTTAATGAATCGACAGCCTATCTGCTAAGCTTCAACATGTTTTACACTAAACAATACTTTCGGATTTAACTATTTTTAGAGTTTACCACGAAAAATGCTGTTTTATAAGAGAAGTCACTGACTTTTTGAGACAGGTGGGATTCAGCTTACGGCACTTCCATTCATTCCTATGGTATCCGTAAATGGTGACTGAGTGTTGTACAACCGAAGTCTCTTTAAGACAAGTCATGTCACTTGGTGGCCATGAAATGCCTCTCGGGCATGCAAGTGCAACTCCTATCTCTTTTTATGGGGAAACATCAAATTCTCCAAAACTGTTCACTAAGCTTACGATTAAATTTCATATTTGAAATCACCAAAGAAATCTGACAACAACTGTGTCATAAATGTTGTTGTTTTTGCTCAAATAACGTCATAAAAAGCTTCTTTTTCAGGCTAGATCAGCCAGTGCGCATGCGCAGTCCTAAGCGCACGTCTCAGAACGCTGACTGTTTCTATAGCAACCGGGACTTCTAACGGCAGCTGCAGTGACGCGCGGACTTTACCGATTAACGATTGGCTCTTTCATTCAGAAGGCGGGGCTTCCTAGGATTGAGTGGCCATATTGAGCGTTGCATTTTTCCCCATTCAAAACTATATGAGTGACACGTCTTGGGTATTCTAAAGTCTTTGGTACAACTCTGACTGAAATTCAATGACGTTAAGGTCATGTTATTGTAAGGTAACATGTAATGTTATTGGTCATTAAGGCACACGTGATCTAAGTTAGCCATTAAGCTTTCTCCTAGTAAGTACAGACCCTCACATCTCCCTGTAGTAAAATAATAGGCTTGTTTGAGATTAGCGAAATCTGCTCAGAACCGATCACCGGTGATCACCGCGAGATGCATGCCAGTTAGGAAAGTGTCTGAGTTACGTCCGACTTGTTTTGATGTCATGCTGACATGTGCCAAAAAACTCTCGCGATGGCGAGGCGGCTGTCTCGGATTGCGCAGTCGAGCGCAGTTGCTCTCCACCGACTGCGCTGATCAAAAGCATGATGGGAAACAACACAGCTTAATGCTCATTGGTTCAGACAACCGTGCTGTTGCGTTCTCTTCTAAAATATTTTATTTTTGATCTGATTTCATGTGATTTATGTATTTAAATCATGCATGAATATTCCCAAACACTATGATAGGGCGTGATTGTTGTCATATTTCTATAAAAATCTAAAATGCATGTTTGTATTAAAGTAAAACTGGATGATAAATATGCCTTTCGTATGGAATTAAATAGCAAGCACTTTGAGTGTCTGGTTCATCATATTTATTTTCATATAAAGCAATAGAACTGAAATTATATCATGTTAATTAGCAACACAGCGCATGAGTGAGAATAACGCGATATTCGCCTTTGATCTTGTTGGTATCTGTTCCACTTTGAGAGGTCAGAACAGTCCGTCTTACTCTTGACTGCGCTTATTTCACTCCTACCCTCACTGCAGCCACCTACTCTCTCGCCTACATTTCAGGCGAGGCTAGGCACATCTCAAACAAGCCTAATCTCTGGAGGGGTGGGGTGAGCAGTAGCTTAATATCATAAAAAGAGACATGCACTGAAACTGGTCGCTGTAAACAGCTGTTTTTGATGAGGTAAAAAGGTGTTGTTTTACACGGCCATTGAGGAATTTTAACCAAAGTATGTTGCAGACATTTCATGAAGACCCTAAAGAATCATACCAACTTGTGGAAAATGGGCATCTGATGTCCTCTTTAAAGTGCCATGTGAAAAACCGGAAAGAGTGATGATTTGTAGATAAAAACAGAAGGAAAGATCACACCTGTGCAGTGTCTGTTGTCCATTTCATAGTAAAACAGCAAAATACAAAGAAAAAGAAAATAAGCAGGAGGAACAAAACACAGCTAGTATAATTATAGAGCATGACTAAACATGGATAGCTCAATCAGTCGAACTGACAGATAATGATTATCTGTAGTGCAGATTTATTATTTGAAATTATTTGTCATTTTGAGTTCCCTAAAAGTTCCAGAAGTGCCACCTATAATTTAAAACAGAGCAGAGTTCAGAAAAAGGTGGATAAAGTGCGTGAGATGACAAAAGTGCAAATATTGTGAGTACAGTTAAAAGCAATTCATTTTATGCTGATTTAATAAGACAAACTCTGGACTCCTACACAGCATCAGAGCATTTCTCCTCATCTTCAATTTATTCATTTATTTCAAGTCAAACCCTGAAAAACACTGGGGCCTGACAGGTTAAAGGGCAAAGTACTGAGGGGGTAGTGATGTCTGGTTCACAAACAAATCATTCTTTTGAACCACTTCTTTTTAGTGAACTGATTGAAGTTTACCATATCAGACTATCTCAATCGGGCTGAAATAAGTTGTGACTTGAGTCAACACAGATCTACTAGTTACTCAATCAAAACTATTTTTCAGATGTGCCTGACAGTGACTACTACTCTTAAGCCTGTGTTATACTTTCCGCGTCCGCGAGTCCGCTATGGTATGCGTGACGTAAAAATCGTCATCGGAGAGTGTGCGCGGAGGCTCTGAGTGGACATCCGCGTGCCTCCCATTTTTTGTGTCAGTAGGCTACTGCGCATGCGCTTGTACAAGCCGATCTACTACGCATGTATGGAACACGTCCGCGGAGCGGACCATCAGCATATGCTTTCGGAAGTATAAATACAAGTAGTCCGGATTGCTCATGCGGAAAGTATAACACAGGCTTTAGTGAGTCAATATCCAGGAGTATATGATTCTATGATGCCGGTTTTTGCCAGTTCAATCAGCGCTCCAGTCACTCCAAGAGTACACTGAACTGAGAACGGTACAGACTTGTCCGACATGATGCCATTGTGTGATTGCATAAACAAACTTGTGAATCAGTTATTTAAACCAGTTTATCTAAAGAATCAGTTTGCGGAAAAGAATCAGACTGCCCATCAGTGGAAGGGGGTGTTGACTATCTTGACTGTAATGTTGTACTCCAGGACTGGGAGAAAAGTACCAACATCCCCCTGCCAGGAAAGGCACATGCTAATGAATTTTAAGGATTATAGACCGATGGCTTTTATATCTATGCTATCCAAGTGCATGGGAGAGTGCATGGAGCATTGAGTCTGTCAACAGTTCTTCCAGGAAATGAGAGGTAAACTTGGTACCTTACAATTTGCTTACATGGCATGGAGTTGAAGTTGCCACTCCCAATCTGTTAAGCATTTGGATCTGGCAAATTCCTATGTTAAGATTCTATTTTTTGAAAATAATCAAGATAACACTTATTGGGCTGATAATGCAATGTTTGAAAAAGATTGAATAATGCGCACAACGCCATAGTTTCTCAGTGAACTATGGCTCTGTGTAGTAAATGCTGCTCCATCTGAAAGCACGTGAAAATACCACATTTAATAACATGTTTTTACTCCAAACTCACTTCATAACATCAGTCGAGTGTTTGAAATAAATCCTTTTGTGAGATGATGTGGCTTCTTACACAGAATAAGGCAGAGTTGTAGTACTTGGACTCGGGAACTTGGAATCTGACTCGGACTGCAATTGTGAATGAACTTGGACTTGGATGGACTCGGGTGGACTCGGACTCGGACTTGGATATTTTGGATGCAGAAATTTACAGAGTACAGACGAATCCATGTCATGTGTAATATAAAATAAAATTAATAAAGTAACAACATAAAATTAATATGAAAAGACATTAATAAACGTCTCCCACTTAAACTCAATTGATTAAAAACTAGGACTCGACACTGGACTCGGATCCAACACTGGAATAATGCACGCAACATATTTCATAGTATTATAAGCAGTGATAAAGGCTATGTCGATTAGCATTGCATTATTATATACTTTATTATAATAAAAATTATAATAAGGCGAACTCCGATAAACCATATATTGTTGCAGTTGTGTGTTTATTAGTCACGTTGAATCAATGAAAGCAGTTAAATCTTCTGTTTATTCAGCAACAGCTATAGGGATTTCCTGGGTTTCTTCTGCAAGGCATATTTGGAGTTTCAGCGTGAGAGCGCCCTCTGGCCTTTGGATGGAGATTTACTGCTGATCACAGAACCGTGCTTCACTGAAAGATACGCATGACAATCGCTGCTTCTGCCTAATCGCTATTTAACGCCTTTGCGATTTAATTTCGATTAATCGTGCAGCCCTAGTTTGGTGGATTTTGCTCTGCAAAGGATGTTGTTAGTCATTAACCCTTTCACTGGTGAGTTTAAAATATTCTAGCGGTCCCCCCAGAGTGAGTTTTTTTAAGGCGACCATTATTTTAGAACGTTTCCCCTTATTGTTTCCATGGCGACACGTCATGCTTGTCACGTGACACACCGTGGCCACAATAACACTGTATTACAGATGGATTGCTTTTATTTAGTTTTTCCTTTTTTATTCAAAATATTCATACACTTGCTTACCATATCATCAACTATCTGATATTCCGATTCACAAATATTTGTAAATGAGTGTGTTTTGTCATTTAAAAACCGTTCTAAATGATCTTGATCGTGATCCATAACGTGAGATGGGCGCCGCCATGTTTGTTCACGCCGCAGTTCAGAGAGTCCTGTTAGTCAGATTTACAGCACGTAAATTAATCAGTTTCTCCTGAAATACATGTAAGTGGCCGGTGAACTGGGAGAAGAATAGAGTGAACTTTATAGTTACTTACACTATGTGTATCTGATATTAATAAAACACGTCTGCAAATTATATTTGATTGTTATTGCTGCTTCCATAAACATCCGTGTGTATTTTACGAACTGTAAATGTATTGTTTTACTAGTACTTATGTGTATTTAAATGTCTGAAACCTAAAATAAACATTATGTGGTTAAAAACACTGCATAGTTGACAAGTGCAGAGCGTGTCTCAGCGCAGCCAAAGTGCGAAACCACAGTTTGAATATGGCAGTTATGTGATGTCACCGAACTTACTCCCAGGGGCACGGAAATAAAAATCCCACATGTGGGACCGTACCACTCAAAAGGTTAAAGCATGACTAGAAGTACACTAAACAAGCATGGGCTTTGTGTCGGGATGCCCCTTTTGACCAAAAAAAAAAGACCAGATATACTAATATGATTTTGGATAGACCTGGAGTTCTGGAACCAAACAGAGACCAAATGGTAACTGAATGATAACCAAATGGGGCCTATGGATCAGTGATATGGTCAAATATGGAGATGGACCAGTCTTGTTATGGGGGTGTTTTGCTGCTGTGGTAAGTGGAAATTTTGACTATATGGATTCTTTGACGTATCAGGCCATTTTGGCAAAGATTGTGATGTCTTTGTTTGAAGCTTGATGATCATTGGACTGTCCAGCAGGGCAACCATCCCAACGTATACATCCAAATGTACTGAAGCTTAGTTCCAGTAGAGGGGTGACAGAAGCTTAAAAGACTCTCTACAAAATGTAACTTTAAGGGGTTGAATATAATACAATTATTGCACATGTGGGACAGTTTATATAACTGGACACTGAAGAGACCTTTTTACTCACTCTGAAAAACACCAGATGATGTCCAGGGTTCCTAACCTGGAGAGCAGATGTGGCCAGTGCAATAAACTGCAGTGTCTGTAATATAAGATGCCTAAGACAGTGCTACAGGGAGACAGAAAGGACAGCTGATTGTTCTTACAGTGGCAAAACACGTATCCACGTTTCCACCCAAACGTGTTGAAGAACATGCAAGTGCCTTGGTGAAAGTGTGGAGTAACATCTCACAGCAAGAACTGTCAAATCTGGGATATGGTCAAATATGGAGATGGACCAGTCTTGTTATGGGGGTGTTTTGCTGCTGTGGTAAGTGGAAATTTTGACTATATGGATTCTTTGACGTATCAGGCCATTTTGGCAAAGATTGTGATGTCTTTGTTTGAAGCTTGATGATCATTGGAATGACCAGCAGGGCAAACATCCCAACGTATACATCCAAATGTACTGAAGCTTAGTTCCAGTAGAGGGGTGACAGAAGCTTAAAAGACTCTCTACAAAATGTAACTTTAAGGGGTTGAATATAATACAATTATTGCACATGTGGGACAGTTTATATAACTGGACACTGAAGAGACCTTTTTACTCACTCTGAAAAACACCAGATGATGTCCAGGGTTCCTAACCTGGAGAGCAGATGTGGCCAGTGCAATAAACTGCAGTGTCTGTAATATAAGATGCCTAAGACAGTGCTACAGGGAGACAGAAAGGACAGCTGATTGTTCTTACAGTGGCAAAACACGTATCCACGTTCCAAACGTGTTGAAGAACATGCAAGTGCCTTGGTGAAAGTGTGGAGTAACATCTCACAGCAAGAACTGTCAAATCTGGTGAAGTACATGAGGATAATTAAAACAGCTGGTGGACACACAAGATACTCAAGCTGGGCCCATGGAACTCACATCTCTGAAAACACTGAAGCAAATTTTCAAATCTTTATTAACAAACCACATATTTGAAGCCCGAATAACTACATTCTTGCCTAAAAATGTCTTAAAACTATGTTCTGTGACACAACAAAAGTAGTTTTTTTAAATCTCCAAACCACTTATACTCTGTAGGGTCATGGGAATATACCACAAATCTGTAAGATAATGTCATCTTTAAAAACTGCCCTTATATATTAACTCCTGCCAAATCAGTTAGTAGGTTCTCACACATATGCATCTATGCCAAATTCTGCCACCACTACTGCAGCATGATGTGACATCATGCATCTCAAAACCACAGAAGTTAAAAATGCAATGACCACTTCCCACTGATGCACTGAACCACATACACCACCTACTCACCCATTAATCAATCATGAAGTTGAGGGGGTTGTAAACGTGTAAACTCACTTGTCTACAGAGACTTTACTGGAATACTTATACTTTTTTGTACTTTATCTGATCACAAGTGGTCACAGGAAAAGTATTTGACATTATTGTTACTATTAGGCTTAGATGTCGGCCAGGGAAAAATTTGATGATACAGGTTATATGTGAGGAGATCTGATTTTTCCCCCCAAACTGCAGTCACTGTTGCTTGCATATCTTTAGTGGAGATAAGATGACCTGCCCACTGTACGTGTTATCTGTTTAGTTTTGCTTGTTTTAATTCTGTTTCACTACCTGTGTTTAGTCCCAGTGTCCTTGGTCACTGGTTACTGATTAGTCCCACCTGTTACTTGCTTTTTCCCCATTGTCATGTGTATTCATATCTCATTTTTGGTTTAGTTATTGGTCTGTTTAGCTGTTGTTTAGTTGGTTAGCTTTGCTATAGTTTTTCTCCTGTTCCAAGTTACAGAGTGTTTTGTTTTTAATAAATATATGCTGCTTGCACCTAGATCTTATGCTGCATTCACGCCACGCAATTACTGTAATTTCAAAATGACAACACGTGATGTTCTGCTTGAAGTTGTTCACACCCTTGGATTCGGACTCTCAACTATCGCACTATCGATGCTTAAACATAGTGCCTAATGAATCTGAGGTGGTCAGGTAGTACAAGTCGTAGCTCTCAGAAAACTCCCAGTTCACAAGTTGTAATTACGAGTTCTACGAGGACATGAATGCTTTTTACAAGTTGGTATATTGTAATTACGGTAAGTATGATATGACGTGAACGTACCTTTAGTCTCAAATCTTATTTCAAAGGGGCAGGCAATCCTGCTCCTGGAGGGCCACTGTCCTGCAGAGTTTAGCTTTAATTAAAAACACTAGAACCATCTAATCAAGGTCTTCAGGCTTACTAGCCCTGCATCCCAATGTTCATACTATCCATCCTAAATAGTATGTGAGATTAGAATAAGTGTGTCCCAAGGCATAATATGTTGAAAAGAGTTGAAAAAGTCCCTGGATGCTCCACTATTTCAGGAAGATTTTTGAAGTGTGGATGTGTGCACACACTAATGTCTAATATTTCCCACAATCCATTGCGCTTTGACGAAGGATTCGGTTCAGAACTACAAACACGAATAAATGCGTTAAAAAATACAAACATGGTGGATGTGCGCCACTGACAGTTAAGTAGAGAGGTTTAGATAACATTTAACCTAGTAAAAAATATTTATTTATTGTTATATTGGTTATTGTTATTGTTATATTATTGGTTATATTTAATCTGCAACAACAAATAGAACGTTTCTAAACATCCGTTTGGCCATTAACTTTTAAATGCATCATTATGCAAAAAAAAAAAAAGAGAAGAGTTTTCCGCATAAAGAACCATGGCTACTTTTCTCTCCAATACAGTAGGAAGTTAAATTAAATTAAATATGGAGGATGTTAACTGTGACAAGATGATTGACATGCCAGTTTATAGTGAGCGGTCAGTTAAAGACACAATTGTATGACATAATAGTATGTCCCAAATCTTGCCTACTCTTCTACTACACACTCAAAAGTGTATACTTTTTCCTCACCAAAAGAGTACATACTTTAAGGGTGTAGTATAAGTAGGCACATTGGGATGCAGCAATAAAACTTCCAGGCAAGTGTTTTGGAGTGGGTTGTAGTTAAAATCTGCAGGACATTGGCCTTCAAGGAGCTGGATTGGACACCCCTCACTTCACTTTGCTAACATTAACATTTGATTAATCCAGTATTGGTTTGCAATTTCTTATGCCCGGTTCAGACTACACTATATTTTTGTCGGTCACGATAGTCACTGTGTCAGATTACACGATTTTGACTTCTAAAATCTTGTCATGTCGTGGACAAGAAACATGTGAGACTACACGTTGCTTCTCGACCATTCATCGCGTGCCGTCTTTAACGCGTGTGCGTGATGTCATCGAGAAGGCGGAACTAGCGACTGACTTCCGAAAACAAGAGTGTAAACATTGCTGAAGTGCTTCCGCAATAGTTCGCCAGCATTTTTCTTTTTGTCCTGTCGTGGTAGTCCCTTGATGACACATCATACAGGCAGGAGTACTGTTGCCACAGCTCCACAAACCTTTCCTCCATCTCATAATTCCACCTAGCAGCACCATCATCTCTCTTTCGTTTTGCCATGTTTGAAACCTGTGTATGAAAGAGCTTCTGTGCTGCTATTGGTCAACGTCACCAATGTGACAGAACTTGTCGTGGACGACGGAAAAAAAAATTAAACATGCTAGTCTTTCTGTCGTGATGTCGTGAAGCATCGCAGACGCGGAATCGGTTGTAGTCCACTATGACACACTACACGTGCTGAAACGATGGAATCTTGCATCCCGATGCCCATTGTCGTTTACGAATCCCCACAACACCCTACGTCAAGCAAATCGTGGCAAAATCGGGCTAAAATCGTGTAGTCGGAACCGGGCATTACCCAGAATAAAACTTGCTTCAGAGCAGGTTAGCTGTGTAGCATCATGATAAACACAGCTAGAAACCAATCCATTTTCTTCAGCCTGAAAAAAATTTAGCTTGCTCAAACTAAACTGAGTAACCAGGCTTCAGGTCACTCTCATGAGAGTGTTAGTTATACAAATCTGCACGTGCATATATTAAATTTGCATTTATAAAGTGTATTTTCATATAAACATGAACAATTTCAAGGGAACATTTGATGGACACTTCAAGGATTTTGTTGTTTATGGTCAATTTTATTGTTTATGGTCAAGTGACCATCTGATCCATGGAGGCCTCACCTTGCAACTTGCAGGACTTAAAGGATCTGCTGCTAATGTATTGGTGCCAGAAACCACAGGACACGTTCAGAGGTCTTGTGAAGTCCAGAGCTGTTTGGAAACATGAAGGGGAGCTACACGATATTAGACAGGTGGTTTTAATGTTGTGGCTAATCAGTGAGTGTATATATTAATATACTTGCGTATATAAATCAAGTATGTATTGTGAACATATATGGTCGCGTCACTTCAATTCAATTCAAGTTTATTTGTATAGCGCTTTTCACAATACCAATCGTTGCAAAGCAGCTTTTCAGAAAATATTAAGTTTCTACATTATATTTAGGAGTAGGTTATTAGTGGTGACTACAGCAGAAATGTACAGTAAGAATCATGCAGTTAGTTACAAATTACACGTAATCAAACAGACGGTGAACACTATTACCTGCAATGATTATATTCTATTCATATACAAATTCATATAATGAATTCATCAAATACATATAGATGTACGTTTGCCAATTTAACTATGGGTGTTTTATATATGTGATAAACTTACATATGTGTGAAGGATATGTGCATGTGATAATAATATATCACTATACAAGTATCATGCATTGCAATATAATTTTGTATGTGACAATATGTCCGATATTATATGGAGGGGGAGGGGGGAGAAGGGGAAAGATGAGGGAGGAAGGAAGATGTTAATTATCTTCAGCTCCTGGCTGTTGACCAGAGTTTTTGCTCTAAATCACCTCCATCAGATCTTTCCTAGCCTGCCAGGCATCTCGCCTCTTCTAGGACTTAAGGGGATTATGCACCTGAGGAACCTTTTCACAGTTCCTAGAACTATTGGCAGAAGTACCTGCTTTTTGGTGTGTTCGCAACACAGGAAATAGGAATGTATTTGGTTCTAGGAAATCAGTTTGGGGCGAACTAAATTTGCTCCTACTTCAGAGTAGGGTGTAAAACAGAACTACCAGTGATGTAAGTGTACACTGATTGGCCAAAATCATACAAAACACTGGCTACCTGGCATTTTTAAAAAGCCATGTAAAAATATTTATTCCATGAACATGGAAAACAGTGATAACGGCATTTAGCTACCTGTTGTCTGCAGCATTGTGTTCTTTTCTCAGCCTCGACGATATGTAACACTGCAAATTGTCATAGGAGATTTAGTCAGATTTTCATGCTCTTTCAATTGCGTAAATTTATCTCCATTATCATGCAACCCATGACACAACAAAAACAGCTCCGATCACGACATACTCCATTCACTGTTTGTTGACGTTTGTCAATGCTGCGAATAAAGACGCCACTGTCGGCTGCTTCAGAGTTGGTTGTCTAGACCACGTGAAAGTGAAACCTGAGCGGTGAACTAATTTTCGGCAGCCGAAATTTCGGTGCATCTCTAATTATTGGCGACATCAGAAATGGATATTATATAACAGATGCTTTTTTTTAACATTTTAGCAATTTAAAAATATTAAAAAATGATTTTTTTACACGGCACCCCTGCTCTTGACAGATGGCACCCCGGTTGGGAAACACTGGTCTAGGAACCGCCATGCTGGCTTTGTTCCTAGAACTGAGTTCCTAGAACTTTGTGGTGCGAAAGCCCCTTTACTCCTCTCTGGAGCAGGGGCTCGAGTGGCGACGCTTTCCCTCTGGGCCTGTCTATGATCATTGGATCGAGATAGGCCCGGACCATTGGAGGTTTGAGGCGTGGATCTGGAATGGCGAGGTATACATTTTTTAAAAGCCGCCAGTCGCGTCTTCGCCTCTCTAAACATCTCAACCACTGTCTCAACAGAGGTTCCAACAAGCTCAGAGGGCAATACTGGTGCATTGAGTAAGAAATTACTTTCTTTCTGCCCAATGTCAGCCAGATTAAAGCACAGATGTCTTTCCATAGCCACCATTGAGCCATTGAATGGCCAATAGCGGCAGCTGTTTGCTTGGTAGCCCACAGAACTAAATCCGTGGTATGACACAACTCGGCCACCGTGTCAGGGGAAAGACCCTGTCCTTCATCCCGTTCCTTTAGCAGGTCAGCCTGGTAGGCTTGTAACACCGCCATAGTGCGCTAGGAACTCAGTTCTTCACCAGCCTGACCTGTAGCCTCGTATGCTCTGCCGTTTAATTATGATGTGGTATGCAGCCAGTGCTTAATTTGAGCCGGATCCTGCCGGATCCTGTTCTGGAAAATGTCAGATTTAGGATTTTTCGTTCCGGTAATTGTTTTTAAGGATCCACCATTAGATAGTGACAGTGCGTGCGTGCATATGAGAGCGAGCGCATATTTGGATGTTATGCATTGGTCCTCAACATAGTTTTGACCGTGACCAGTCAGCTTTCTTCAAAACTCACTCTCATTGATTTTCTGAGCAGCAGAACATTTGGAGAGAGTGTAATAATACCAGAAATAATACCAAATAAAGTGAACTATTATAATGTATAAACATTATAAAAACTATAAACATAGCTATACGTTAGTATAGCTCACTCCAAAACAACTCATATAAATGTAACAGTATTCAGAACAGAACAAGAATGAAATAAAAATATATAAACCAAAACAAAGCAAAACTGAAAGTACAGGTGTTAATTGGTTTCACGTAGGCTACCTCTCATTCGGCACAAATCCTAATGTTTCCATTTTCGCGAGGTATTTGAATGAAAATATTACTTATAATGTAGAGGCTTTGTACTTCACGCGCGTTTGTATATCGACAGAAATATCATCTTCACATGAGCAAAAATGTGCTTGGCATACAAAGTGGACCAGTTATACCACGGACTATTTAAATTGACCAGTGTAACCTTTTTTTGGTTGACTGTATTTTATTTTGATAATCAACAGACTGATGTTTGAGTTGCGAATATGTGGTGTGTGTGTGTGTGTGTG
>NW_015554084.1:458831-477761 GCF_001515605.1 Sinocyclocheilus anshuiensis | reverse complement strand
TAATTCGAAAGCACTTTTATTTTTGCACACTCAAAATAACAACAGAACATTTGTGATTTTGTAAAATAAAGCAAGGATACACGTTTAACTAAACTGTTACTTATTTAAGTCAGAATGCAGAAACTTGTGAACGATGCTCTCTATATAATTGTGGCATCACCGTTTAGTGACATTATTGAATGTTCCGGGAAAACTTAAGTTGTATTTTCAGTGTCGGTCACAACGCCTTTTAATTTTTGTTTTGGATCCGGCAATTATTAATTTACAAATTAAGCACTGTATGCAGCGGTTTATACGGCAGAATGGGAGTCTTCTGTGTCCATGTTTCTACAGCTGAAAGATAGCCCGCAAGCGTCTCTTCAGTGGGAGGCATTGATTGTAATCGATCTATGAGTATGTCATGATCTATAGTGTCGAACGCAGCACTAAGATCAAGTAAAACTAGTAATGAGATACAGCCTTGGTCTGACGCAATGTTTCTACAGCTGAAAGATAGCCCGCAAGCGTCTCTTCAGTGGGAGGCATTGATACATACCAATGCTTGCGTATCCCCTCCACATTCACGTAATTCGCGTTATGGAAGAGATGAACACAAGATGATAAAGGTTTCTTCCATGATCTCTCCACTTCAGCGTGAAGATAAGGAAGAAACAGGGTTCCCATCCCGCAGTTTTGGAAGATAACTTGGATAAAGAAAGAATTAACTTTAGTGTTAAAAGACAACTTTTGTGAGTCACGTGATGCGTCCTAGGTAGTAAGACGTAACCAAGAGAGCTCTCCAGAAATCGTGTAATATCTTTTGAAATAATCACTGAAACATTCCCCAAACATTGGTAAATTGTTACCTGGTACTGGTGAGTCAAGTCAAGTCAAGTCAAGTTTATTTGTACAGCGCTTTTCACGATACAAATCATTGCAAAGCAACTTTACAGCAAATTAAGTTTCTACAGTATTTAGTGGTAGCTTATCAGTGGTGACTGTCAGTTAATGTACATATGGCAGAAATGTACGGAAAAATCAATTTAAGACGTAATAAAACAGACGATGAACACTATTAACAGCAATTATTATATGATGCAATCAAACTTATAGCAAAATGTGGTAGTTCTGTATGTTGTTTCAGGGTTGGCATCATCTGAGGTCCTCTGAGGGGTTGGCATCATCTCTTCTCAGGTGTTCTGGATCCAGACTGAAGCTTGTGTAAATCCTAGTTACGGCAAAAAACAGAGAAACAAACAGAGACATGATTAGCGTAGCTGCTGTTCCAACCAAGCAAAATTGATTTGTTTAACCCAAACTAAAGAATAATAATGTGCATTTGATCAGATATAACTGCAGTACAAGATTATGAGATGCATTATTTGAATGCTTGGCCAAAGAGATGTGTCTTTAATCTAGATTTAAACAGAGAGAGTGTGTCTGAACCCCGAACGTTATCAGGAAGGCTATTCCAGAGTTTGGGAGCCAAATGCGAAAAAGCTCTACCTCCTTTAGTGGACTTTGCTATCCTAGGGAGAGTGGGATAGTGGGCGGTGCTCGGGGTGGTGACTGAAGGGGGTGACTGTGTTCTGATGTCAACTTTTTACGGAAGTCACAACGGTTCGTGAAAAATCACAGCTACTTTAAGCAGGCTGTGTGAATTTTACTGTGGACTGACTGTTTTGAAACTTATATGGTAGTTACATAGCACCTAGACCTCAGTTATCATGAAAAAAGCCAGGAAATGTCAGTTTTGACAATATGGGACCTTTAAGTAATTCTATCCAGGGCTCAGTTGATGCCCTTTCGTCTATGCAAGGCCGAATTGTTACAGCAGAGCAAAGAATCAGCGATGTGGAAGATGCTATCTCAGGAAACGAGCAGAGCCTCAATCTCCTTAAAAAAGACAATGAGGTTCTAAAAAACAAACTGGAATATATAGAAAATTACAACAGGCGAAGTAACATCCGAATGATCGGATTGAACGAAGGATTTGAAGGTCGAGACCCGGTCGAATTCTTCAAGACATGGATACCGAGCATTCTGGGCGAAGAGAACTTCAGCGCTTGCTTGTCATCGAGCGCACCCACAGAGTCCCGGCAACGCGGATCCCGGGGAGGGCCACACGACCCATCCTAATTCGATTTTTGAGGTTCCAGAACCGTGAAAGCATCCTACAAATCGCCAAAGATAAAGCCCCAATTTCCTTTGAAGGGAAGAGAGTCAGTTTTTTTCCCAGATTTTTCGTCGGAGGTGATGAGCCGTAGAAGAGAAATGATTCCTGCGCTCAAGGCATTAAAGGAGAAGAACATCAAATGTCAACTTGGTTATCCCGCCCGCATTCGAATTCCTGCAGAGGACGGTGGAGCACGGTTCTGTCACATGCCGGACGAAGCTTTTAAATACCTGTCGGAATATGACAGAGATGCAGATAGGCGTGTCTGAGTCTCGACAGAATATTTTTTCTTTCGCTGCTGTATAGTTCTGGTTCAGCAGCTATGTTAGGATATTTGTGTTTATATGTGTTTTCTCTTCTTTTGATTATCTGTTTTTCTGAGAGATACATCTTAACAAACATCAAATCTGTGGAGATATTGGATTGATCTGGTTGGTGTTAATTTGCTATGAGGGTATTCTATGTGATAAATTGGATATCATAGATTATACATGATAAAACCTTTGAAATTTGTGACATTTAATATAAAGGGTCTGCATAGCCCCATTAAAAGAAAAAGAGTCTATATGTACCTTACCTAGCTGGGGGCAGAAATAATTTTCCTGCAGGAAATGCATTTAACAGACTCTGAGCATAAAAAATTAAAAAGGGAATGGGTGGGTCAGGTGTTTGCATCATCGTTTAATAATAAGTCAAGGGGAACCGCTATCCTGATAAATAAAAATATCCCTTTCACAGTTACAAAGTTGGTACTCGATCCTTCAGGATGATATTTAATGATACAAGGGCATATGTATTCTGAACAGTGGACGATGCCGAATATATATGCTCCAAATATTGATGATCATTTGTTTATGCAAAATGTTTTCCTCCAAATTGCTCAATCATCAGGCTCACTGTTGGTTGGTGGAGACTTTAATTTTTGTCTAGACAATGTACTTGATAGATCTTCAACTAAACCAGTGCCTCTTTCTAAAGCTGCTAAGTCCACCACTGCTTTTATGAAAGATTTCAACCTTACTGATGTTTGGAGGCAGAGACATCCACAAGATAGAGGGTACTCTTTTTATTCACATCCTCATGACACGCATACTCGTATAGATTATTATTTGTTATCCACCCAATTTCTGTATCGTGTGTTAGATATTGAATATCTCCCTCATTTATTGAGTGACCATTCTCCCTTGGTAATGTCATTGTCCATCCCGGAGAAAATACAAGAGGGACTTACAGGTGGAGACTAAATACCACCCTTCTTAAACAATCTGAATTTCCCGCAAATTTATAAGAGAACAAATTGATATTTTTACTTCTACTAATAAACCTTCTTGTACTAACAGTTTTATAGTATGGCACACTTTAAAGGCTTATCTTAGAGGCCAATGTATTTCATATACTAATAGGTTAAGAAAAATAAAAAATTTTGAATTGAAATTGCTAGAATCTGAAATCTCAACACTGGAAAAAATATAACACAGGGCTCAATCTAAGGATGTTTACAAGGAAATACATGATAAAAACTTGGATTATAATAAATTGAACACTTACCAGGAGGAGAGGGCTATAATTAGTTCTAAACAGATTTATTATGAACTTGGCGAGAAAGCGCATAAAGTTTTTTAATGGCAATTAAAACGGGGAGAAACAAAATCGAACGATAAATGCTATAAATATAGGTAATGAAGAAACATACAATCCTACAGAGATTAGTGATGCATTCAAGAAGTGCAATACTGAACAATATACTTATCAGACAGGTACAGATCATTCACAAATGGGTGCTTTCTTGTCTTCAGTTCATCTGCCATGTCTTTCAGAGGAAGATAGGATTAGTTTGGATCAACCTTTCTCTGCCCCTGAGTTGATCGAAGCCATTCGTCTATTGCCTAATAATAAATCTCCGGGTGAAGATGGCTTCCCATCTAAATTTTATAAAGAATTTAAAGATTTGCTTGTGCCATATTTGATGGAAGTGCTTGAACAATCTAGGGCAGATAAATGTTTTCCAGAGTCTTTCTCCAATGCAATTTTCAGTTAATTTATAAGAAATTTTAATTTAATTTCAGTTATTTATAAGAAAGGTAAGGATCCGTTAAAATGTGCCTCCTACAGGCCAATTTCACTCCTTAATGTGGATTATAAATTAGTTACCAAAATGATAGCCAAGAGATTAGAAACTCGTATTCCATTGCTGATTAACCCAGATCAGACTGGTTTTGTAATTGAGAGAGACGGTCTTCAAACAATCTGAGGAGATTTTTTAATGTTATCCATAGCTAAAGAAAAACATATACCTGGAGTGGCTGTTTCTCTCGATGCTGAAAAAGCTTTCGATCGGGTCGAATGGCCATACCTATTTGAGGTATTGAAAAAATTTGGATTTGGAGCAGCATATATTGACCTAATTCAATCACTTTATAAATCCCCTAAGGCAAAAATTGTTACAAACGGAATTGTTTCTGCTTCATTCCCTTTGTACAGAGGATGTAGACAAGGATGCCCCCTAAGCCCAGCTCTCTTTGCCCTTGCTATCGAACCTCTAACTGAGGCCATCAGATCCAATCCAAGCCAAAAGGCTTTGAAATTGGCCCCGAAACTCATAAAATATCATTGTTTGCTGATGATATTCTTTTATTTCTTACTAATCCCAAACAGTCTTTGTTCAGTTTTCAGAATATGTTACAATTATATAGCACTTTCTCTGGGTATAAAGTTAATATTGACAAAAGTGAAATTTTACCATTGTCAGGGTTTGACTGTACTGCATTGGATGTTTTTTTCTTTTAAGTGCTTACCCAGTGGTATTAAATATTTGGGTATGCACGAAGATGGTAATTTCAAGAATCTCTATAAGCTTAATTTGGCTAGTCTCTTAGAAAAAGTGGGTAGAGATTTAACTAATTGGATGGATCTACCCCCCTCAATACTTGGTAGAATAAATGCAGTTAAAATGAATATTTTGCCCAAATTTTTATACGTTTCAATCTCTTCCGATTTCCATCTCTAAATCTTTATTCACTACTCTTAATAGATTGAATAGATCATTTATTTGGCACCGTAAAACGCTGAGGGTCAGCCTTGATAAAGTGGCTTTAGATTACAGCCAAGGAGGACTGAGGCTTCCCAATTTTAAAATGTATTATTGGGCAGCCTAATCCAGGTATTTGGCCCAGATGTTTGCCGGTACCCCTTTTCCCTCTTGGCTTAATATGGAGAAATTTGAGATAAAAAAGAATGTCCTACCAATATATTGTATACATGGGATGATATACTGATCAAAAGAAAAACCAGCAGTCCCATGATTATTCATTCAGTTCAAACTTGGAATAAGCTGAGCTCACTGCTGGGACAGGCTAATATTCTTTCTCCTAAAACACCTTTATGGGGAAACAGAATGCTCCCAATGTGTCATCAAAACAACAATTTTAGGATTTGGTTCGAAAAGGGAATTACACATTTGGAGCATTGCTTTGACGAGTGCATTTTGATGGCATTTGAACAGTTAAAGAAAAAATATAATTTGGGCAATAAAGAATTTTTTAGTGATCTGCAATTACGAGATTGTTTAAAGGTCAAATTAAAAAGTTATCCCAAGATACCTGATTTGACCGGCATTGAGCAAATCTGTTATTCTGATAAACAACTGTATAAAACAATCTCTAGAATCTATGAAGCTCTGATCTCAAGTCAACCTTTAGATCAGTGTTTCTCAACCCTGTTTCTGGGCACCCCCAACACTGCACATTTTGTATGTCTCCCTTATCTGACACACCCATTTCAGGTCCTGGAGTTTCTTTTAATGAGCTAATGAGTTGAATCAGGTGTGTTTGATTAGGGAGACACACAAAATGTGCAGTGCTGGGGGGCGCCCAGGACCAGGGTTGAGAAATACTACTTTAGATGATGCAGACAAATCCAAAAGTAGATGGGAGCAGGATTTGGTGATAAGAATAGATGGGGACCTCTGGGGGTCAATTATGTAAAGATGGGGTCACTTCAACCTTGAATTCCAGATATAGATTAATTCAGTTTAATTTTTTACACCAACTTTATTACACTCCATCTAGATTGCATACATGTAATAATAGTATCTCACCCCTTTGCTTCAGATGTGGTACAGAAGAAGGAATGTTTTTACATTCTACCTGGTTGTGTCTGAAAGTGATGGTGTTTTGGGTGCAAGTATGTAACATTATATCACAAATTCATGGAAGTAATTTTTCAGTGGACCCAGAGGTGTGTTTACTAGGTAATTTTACCAACTCTAACCTCCGACATAGTCAAGCGATTAAGCTGACTGAAATGTTGTTAATAATAGCTAAGAAATGTATTGCTTTGAAATGGAAAGCAGACCTTGAGGTGCCGATTGGATTGTGGTTATAAAAACTGTACCAGATGATTTGATTTGATAAATTTGCTGATTTTTAAAATGTCATATTTTATTTGTTAAATATGTTACACTTGTGATATTTATATTGTATCTCTCTCCTTGTTTTTTTAATTTTTAATGTATCTTATGTATTTTTCTTATTATTTCTCCTTTGTGTTTTGTCTGTTGTTCATTGTTATTATGTTTGAAAATAAGCAAAAAAAAATTGTTTTAAATAAAAAGACAACTTTTGATTGTAGTAAAACAATGATGTGTGATTAAGAAAACGATGCGCGATTAAGAAGCCTAATGGACAAGAAATTCCCAAGACATATGCAAACAGCAATGTGTCTTGACTGCCCACTTGTGATCGGAGCCCTTGAGATGACTTTACATATTATCAAATGCTACCATGCAAGCATTTGCTCATGGCCAAGATTTTTCCAATTCATAGCTCTCAACTCATATAGGACCAGGTCAGACGTGGCCAAGAATAACTTATTTTTTTCCTTAAAAAATATCTTGTATCAGTAAAACAGTCACAGGGCATGGCTTGCCGATGCTCTGGCTTGGCCTAAATTCCACCTCATGCGGCCCCCTCAGTAATCAGGTTTTAAATGCTTTAAATTATGATAGAATTTCCTGTATCTCTTCAAGCGTGGGTTGTTTCTCTGTGTCCTGAAGTTTTTTTTTCCCTGTGAAAACAAAGGTCAGTGAATACCTTATCCTCCTACTACTAATCAGATAAAGCAAAAATCATAAAAAAGCTAAATTTTATGCTTCAGTATGAATAAGATCACTGCCACTGAATGATACCAGGAGTCCATCTGAATCTGAAACAGACATATTTTCTGTAAATTGCATGCCATTGATGGTTATAGACATCAGAAAAGACCAAAGTTTTTCACAATATGATTGTATTAAAAGCATTACATTTGAGCCGGTTTTAGAAATGACAGGGATTAAAACGACTCTCTGCCCACACATGAATTACAGTGTCAATGCAGCACTTTCGTAAACAAACGTTATCAGTCATCAAAATGATGGTCAGTGTCAGTGGTAAAACAAACCAATCACACCAGATGTTCCTTTATGATAATGTTAGAGCAAGGACAAGAACAATTAATTTATTCACTCCAAATAACTTGTACATTTTTAGACTGATATCTCCCAAATGTGTTTACTAAAGCAACATAAAAGTAGTCTATTTAATTTGTGTGGTATTCTCAAAGTCTTCTCTACCCATGGAATAACTTTGTGTGCTCAAGACTGAAATGTATTTGCTGGAAATCTTGTACTAGGCCTACTGCTCCCAATTGCACATCTTTATTCTTTAATCTTTATTAAATGGCATTTTGTTCATTTGAGTGCCGTTAAATGTTATATTTTCAACAGCAAAATTCCCTCAAAACGACCTACACAGTTTTGTATCATATTCCAAATGAGGAAATTATTGTAATGTAACCAAATATATTTTCTAAGGAACAATCAAGAAAATAACTACTTTACCTCTCAAGTATTTGTTCATTCGTCATGTTACAGACGCAATGAGCAAATCTTTCATGAATGACCTATTACTAGTGCATATTTAAAATAGTTGTGTTGTTATCGTGTCGTGTGAGGCATTTTTCTTCTTTTGTGTCCCACAGAAGAAAGCAAGTTATACAGGTTTGGACAACATGATGATGACCAAATTAATCTATTTCTAATTATTTATCAGTGAGAGATCAGAAGACTAAAATTTCCCTGTACTCTCCTTTTTCAGAGTGTACCTCAGGGTTCTGTCCTTGGTCCTCTACATTTTATCATCTACCTGCTGTCTCTTGTCACTCATAGTCACTATGCCACTGATTCTCTGATACTCATGAAAGTTTCTCAAAATAGACCCTGCTAATGGACCACAAATGTTTATTTCCTATAACATTTCCTTCTATGACTGTTTACAGATTTCAATACATTCAAAACAACAGTCCCAGTCCACTCTTCTCCCAAAGGCCAAATAAATAAATTTACATAATATCACCAGGGTCTATCTACATGCAGAATAACTAAACTTTCTGAAAATACATGAGATTTATATACGAGTTTAAATTGTTAGTCAAAAATAAACACATTTTTATTGAAAGTGACCAAAATACATATTTTTCCAATATTGCAGTGTACATAATGAAACAACAACAGAGTTTAATGTTAACAGACAGGCTGTGGACATAGGTAAAGATGGCGACTTGAAGCCTCAATGTATTCAAGCAGGTCGTCTGTCATGGTGTTTTAATCTAGGATGCTTTTGTGTGGCTGAGTCATTATGGCCCTGAGATGGTTTGTTTACAGAGGAAAGCAGAGGAAGTCACAGCTATGTAAGCAGTGGCTTTCATGGAAAATGATTTTTTTTTTTCTTCACTCACTCTCTGTAAAGATGCACACTTGAAAAGGATCCCTCCATCTTTGGCACATAGGGGAAGCCCGCATCTTTCACAGGGGTTGTAGGTGTTGGGAACCAGTCTATCTTTCCAAAAATGAGTGGGTGCTTTTTTAGTTCAGTGATAACTTACTGATGGTGCCGATGGTGGTGGAGGGGGCTGTTACACTATCGCTCCCCTCTGAAGCACCATTCTCGGGCCATGCAGCGATCGGGACTCCCCCATCTGAGTCAGTTGACCTGTGGTCCATTTATGTACCTGCACCTGAAACCTGATGAAGCCCAGATGTCCTCATGAGACTTCTGTGCCTGCAAATGCTTGCAGATGCAGCGGAAGTTTTCTGTATTGTTTTACAGTATATTACATATGCTTATGTATGTCAGTGTGTGTGGGTTGACCTGTCACACTTTATACACATGCTCCAGGCTCAAGTCAGGCAAACCAATATGTAGGACTAGTCAATATGCTTATCTGTATGCTAAAAGTTCAAGTTGTAGGTTCATAAATTTGACATTAACATGGATACATTTATGTGAGTATACATCGCCCTGATCACACTTTTTGCATAATTTGATAAAACAAGCCATGATCAAAATCAGCATGGTGTACATTGTTAAATATGGTGTACATTTTAAAAAATGTATGTGTATGACAAGTTATATTTAACTTGATTTTGTTTGTTTTCATCAGACATCTGCACTTTATTGGCAATTTAGTCTCCCTGGTAAACAAGTAGGCCTACACTAACTTTTGATAAACATTATTACAGCCAAAACTGTTAACTGTTGTAGAAATGACACCACAATGGTGACAGCAATAAATCTGAAATAAGGATTAAACAAAAGTCTGGGTAATTAAGTGACCTTAACTCCTACTTACTTGCATTTAAATTAATCATTTTGTCCAATGCACTTATTGTGTACATACATGTCTTTACGTACTTATATTTTTTTAAATACCTGCTTGTAATTAAATCTGTATTTAATGTCTGTAATTACATTCATAATTACACTGCTGACCCATCCCTTACACATGAACCCACCCTTAAACCTACCAATACCACCAAACCTGTCCCTAACCTTACACATATCCCACCTCAATAGCAGCAAAAGTGTTTTATAATACAATATGACTCAAACAATAGGAATAATATATTTTATTTTCTTCCCAGTTTTCATTTATCTGTGTAAAACGATAATAGATCTACAACCATTTTCTACGTGTTTTTTTTTTCCAGCCGGTTTCCTGTAAACTTTATAAAGGTGTTTAAGTCTGGTAAATGTTTTTATTTGGTAAATAACAGCTCTCCCCCTGTTTCCCTGCACACGTGTGTATGAGAGATAGACGCTGGCCTTGTGGCATCTCCCTCCCCGAGGCACAGTCATTTGAGAGCTCGTAAATATCAGAGCCCATCGCAGATGACATCATAGATAACCTTCAGGGGACTTTACTGACATTCGAGATTGGCCAGGGTGAGTGTTCTCAAAGACAACAGAAAAAGGAAGGAAATGTTTCGAGATCAGATGAGGTCATGTCTCTGTACAGACTTTGAATGAAAGGCAACTCTCACTCAGATGAAACATCTAACAACAAAAATCCTTTCTGTTCAAAACAGGCTTGTTTGTTATCATGTACAGGGGGAAAGTTTTCCTGGAAAATGTTCAATGTATGCTGTAAAAGCATATAGTTCAAAGCCTTAAATCCTGGTATTGTTGTAGCATGTCAACTGTCAGGCTAAACAAATACATTGCCCTTTGGGAAAGAACAGAGGATTTGGTAACCGAACTTGTCACAACAAGGATACAAAGTTTTATCCACTTGTTTTGACAGGAATATGTATTCACCTATTTTATTTATTCAGTAGGCCTATCAGTCGTCTCTGATATGTAGTAGATGGGGAAGATGCCCCCTTAAAAGCAATGTGGATTTACTTTAAATTGTTTAAATTGTAACATATTTAGATATAAGTTTAGCATGTGCATGATGATGATGTGATAAATGTGAATTAAATAAGGGAAATAAATAGAAACATTTAGTTCTTATAGCACAAAATGTAAAATTATTCAAAGATTATGCTACCCTACTACTGCTAAACTATTATAGAATGTGGGTGCTTCTCAAACAAAAGGATGACTGCTAAGTGAGGATGTGCCCTTCCAAGTCCAGTACTTCTGAGGCTTCAAGGCTAGAGGAGTTCTCAGCATTTAACGCTAGAATGAGACAGAAGCTGTGTCCCAAAGTTGAGTGTGCACACTTCGAAGGCCGCGGACTTTGAACGCCAGGCCTCCGAAGTGCACGAAGGGCCCTCCGAAGTGCGTGAGATGCTCCGCCTTCGCAGGATTTCCTAATTGCTACACCAGAGGTTCCCGATTAGCGCTCTGTCGCATAGCAACGGACGTAAGACATAAAAACAAAAATGAGCAATTCTGGCTCATTTTTGTTTTTATGTCTTACGTCATAATGGAGGAGACGGTGATGTACCTCAGGCTTAGCCAAGACCGAGGCCTAGTAAATTACACTGGTTTGCTGCGTCCTTTGTCAGATTACAACTTTAAACGCAGGAATTGGCTTGGAGCTTACTTGAATAATGTAATGATACATATGAAAAACTACAAAATACACACACACATAGCAGTTCAAATGCTGACTGATATCTTACAAAGGTGCGATTTTATATAGGCTAGTTTATTGTCTTGACCATGGTGATGTAGACAGGTTTGCTACCCGGATTTTTTAGTCAGTTAAGCATAAAAATAAAACTGTGAATAATAATAATAAAAAAATAAAAATAATAATAGAGAATTGTACAGCTCAATGTTCAGTGGCAGCTGTCACAGCTGAACAGTGCTCTGTTTGACCAGTCCGAGTCCTTCAGATGCAGCCTTGGATATAGTTATATATTAAAATTTGTTAATATTCTGACAAAATGTTGATACTTTAATTTTAAAAATAATCAGAGGTGGACTGTAAGGAAGTACATTCGTTAAGTATACTCGAACAAATATGAAGTACTACATTTTCTTTTTCTTCCTCACAGGACAGCAGCACTACAAAAATATGGTCTTTTACAACATGATGCATTGTTGTAGATTAAACTATCCAACAGTATATGAAGTAGGCAACTTTAAATTTAATAACCTTGAACATATTCAGAAGTAAAATGCAACATACACAGTAATGCAGCAGTAATATTAATGCAAAACCATCCTGAATATTTTTTTCAGAACAATACTGTATACCTTTACTTTTACTCTCAATACCTTAAGAATATTAGAGTATGCAACATAATACTTTTACTTAAAGGATAGTTCTGCCAAAAATGAAAATTCACCCTTAAGTTGTTCCAGGTTTGGAATTTTCACTTTTGGCTGAACTAGCCCTTTAGCTAAGGTTATAAATATGACTAGTAGTTTTTCCCCAATGTGGTATTAGTAGTTACTAAAAGTAGTTTACTAAAGTACCTCAATATTTCTTCTACTAATTACGTTGTCATAGCTCTAAACAATGTCTCCTTTCCTTCTTTCCCTAAATCAGACCAGACCCCTGTAATGCAGGATAAAGCTGAATGTGCCAGCGCTAGACAGGTTTTTAATGGTTTTTCGGCTGAGCAGGGAGGCCCTGAGAGTGCTGCTGGATCTTCTGAGAAGTGAATGGCAACAGTGATGTTGCAATCCAGACCCTGGTGTTTCTCTTCTGTCTGCCAGTGATACATCATACAGAGTGGTCTCCAGAGTGTTTGACGTGCCGCGTTCCACTGTCACCGCATTGTCCTCCGAGTGGCTGAGGAGGTGCTGGCCATTCGCCAAGAGATTCACCTCCTGAAGACCTGGAGGCAGGGCTGGGCTCAAAACTGATGTTTTTCTGATGTTAAACCTAAGCTATGTTGTAAATAGTTGTAAAAAGTACTTTCAGTAATGTATAGAACAATTTGTTTTAATGTGTAAAAAAAAATATTTACAAGACAAAAAAATAAACATAGAAGAATGTTTTGTGAAAAAATTATAAGCTGCATTAAAAAAATTAACAATGTACATAATTACTTCTCTTTTATTTACACATGTGAATATGCAAAACAAAAATTGTACCCATTTTTTCCACTGCTTTCTCTTGCCTAATAGAGAATGGCTAATAAATAATGTATTTGTTAAGCATTCTCACAAGAAGAGAAAACAGTCCCTCCATTCTCTCCTCTCTCTCTCTCTCTCTCTGGAGTTTGCTATCCTCCTGTGCAATCTTAACATTAGAAAATATGACACAGCAGGACATGCATACAAAATACTGAAGTGCTAAAGTTTGGTTAAAACATTTGTAGACATTTCTTGAATGACAGCACTACAAAAACACAACAAATGGAAAGATTATTGCCTTATATAGTGGTTGTCTTATTGTTTGTGGGCTTTGTGTTAAAAAAACCCTGGCTTTTAACACTTTTGCTAGGTATTTGAGTAAATGAAAACACAATACTTACATTTCAATGTGAAAGTTTGATGTCCTCCCTGAGTAGCTCCACCAGCTTCCACTCACTCCCTCACCTGTCCCAGGACACTTGCAATCCTAAGGCAGAGCAAATAAACCATGCCTGTTAACAACAACAGCACAATGAATTTCAGTAAAAATGTGTGTATTAACTTGCTTACTTAGTATTTTTTAAGTCTTTCTCTCCAAAAGGGTTAATTTCTCCAGAATAGTACTAAAACGAGAAAATGGAAACACTTATGAAAAATATAGACAGGTTTGCAATCTTAACATTAGAAATCGGAGGGTGCATTCTGAATTGGGACAGCTTACGTCGTGACGCTGTGACGCAATAGCACTTCAAATGCGCACTTCGGAGTCCACACACTTCAGTTTGGGACAGCCTTCGTCGCGCTGCTGTGACGCAATCGCACTTCAAATGCACACTCCGGAGTCCACGCACTTCAGTTTGGGACACAGCTAGAGAGTGTTCCGCCACCACAGTCACGGCACAAAAATTCTATTAGAATTTGAAGAATAGTTCATATTGAAAAAAATATTGATATTAATAGATAGATATTAATCTATTAAGGACAACCATCTCCCAGTTGTTTACATTATGCACAGTTAGCATTATGTGACTCATTTACAACAAAACAAAACAAAACAAAACAAAACAAAACACAATGCCTTCACTTAAAAAAAAAAATTCTATTTTTGTTTTGCATAACTGTCAGGGAGTCACAGTCACCTCAGTCACCAGTCACCACCAACAACGCTCACCAGATCCCAGTCACCTGATTATTGATTGTCACCACCAGTCACCGCTCACCAAGCTCCCTATATCCTTGCACTCTCCCCGCAGTCACACTATTGTCTGGTCTCAAAGTTGCTATGCTAACTTCCCTTACCAAAAAGTAGTATACTTCAAGTTTATTTTATTAAGTATACTTAAGTAAAGTTCAAGTATATTTTTAAGTATACTTTACGTAGTAAGTATTCAAATATCAGTGTACTAGTAGTATACTTGTAAGTGTACTATTTCAATACTCCTTGGGACTAAATTGGCCCACTTTCTATCAAAACGTAGATGGAGTCGATCAACACCCCAAAGCTTGACAGTCATTATTACCTCTTTATTGGTCGACATTTTATTCCATAACATTACACAGTTTTGATGCTGTTTTATGTCTGATGATCGTGTTAGATTACATGTGGAAGCATCTGTTGTTTCGGTTTCTTCTTCACTTGTGCTTTTTGGAAATTCTGTACAGAAGATGTGTACTAGCACCCGCTACCATATAACAATGAAAACACGGATTCTAGGAGCACAAGTATAGCTAAAATATATTTAGACTTTTTCTAAGTATAAGTCAAGTATACTTAAATGTCATTTTAAGTATATTTCTGAGAAGTACATAAAAAGTAGACAAAGTATACTTTCCTATTTTAAGTTTAAAAGAAGTATACTAATAGCACACTTGAATAAACTTTTTTCGCAAGGGTTACCTGACTCTTACCTGTTTATACTTACCTCCAAGTTCCCCCAACGATCTGCTCCACGTGCTCCTCGGCTCCTACGCTCCTTCGTTCCCCACAGATTTCCTGTAAGAGAAAGATACTCACATCAGCAGACAGATAAGAACCCGAAACCCTTCCCCTCCTGGAATACTCACCTTGGAACTGTTGTCTTGATTACTCCTGCCCGATCTCTAAATAAAACCTGCTGTTGTGTTCACTTACTTACCCCTGTGACTTGTGTGTTTGCTGACAATAACAAAGAAAAAATTTAATAAAATCAGTTCTCATTCATGTCCAGCTAATTAATCTTTCATGAATTGGAATCTGTGATTTGATTGAAAAACAGGCCGAATGAAGTATGCGAAACGAAGACTGCCTACTAAAGATCCTTCAAATGAAAACGTCCTTTGATGGAGCTTGAAGATGAGACTGCGTAGATATACAACCTTACAAGGATGCGTGCTTCCATCTGAGAAGCAGTCTGTATATATCTTGTATGCAGGCTTGTGAATATACGTAGACATTTAATTGTCCATATTTTAATAGAAGATGTGTCATAGTAGCAATACTGTGAATGCAAACTGAATGATTTCACTCGATTAGCTTATAGGTTTTAATTAATATCTAAGATGTTTGAAATGTTTGTCTAACTCATGGAATTATAGATTTTTTTTTGCAATAAATACTAAATAAATAACAACATTAGTAACAACATGCCCATAACATGTAATTTTGCATTTAACATGTCAGGAATTTCCAAACAATACTTCTATTTCAGTTCAGTGACCGCAGTGACCTGCAATTAGCTAAAGAAAACATTTCCTCTATTTAAACATTTACAGTGATAAAAGCTGTGATTCAGTTTCAGTATTCATAATTACTTAATTATATGTCATGAGAAACACACCGGAATTGATAATAGTTTCAGCCTACCTGGTTATAAATAGCACGACAAAAGCTGGGCAGAACACAACTGACGAGAAGACCTCAAACAACAGAACAGACTGTACGGCTGCAGAAACATTTTCCACAATAACATCATATTATGAATTGATCAGCAGAATGTGTAATTGCTTGCATGGGTGTAGTTTATCTCCGGCAGTGAAAAACACGTTGAACCAGTTCTACATTTTCCATAAACATTTAGACATAATAAATATCTATTGCCTCACACACTTCAAGAAGAGGTGATCACCAAGTTTAGGTGTCAATTCCAGTCACAAGAAAAGGAGAGAGGTTCAGACAAATGGTTTGGAACAGAAACAACTAATGTTGCACAACAGATATTATCAAGTAGCGTACCATTGTTTATTTTTCCTGCGAATGTACATTTTTTTTTTTTTTATATCCCATTAGTCAGTTACTATTATAAAAACATACTGTATATTCTTGTGTAAATTTTATGAGGCATGAAGTGTATGATGTCTGTTTGATAGGCTGGGCGTGAACAAACAGAGACTCGTTTGCCGTTATGACAAACTGTGATGACAAAGTCGTTTTGGAAAGTTTAAATTGTGTAAATTATGCGCTGGTGTAAAAAAATCGAATGATTTATGTATAAGCACTCCAGTTTTGGCACCTGAGATGGGCCACGTTAAAAGTTAGCTAATTGCGGCCTTTTATCTCACAATTCTGACTGTTTTTTCCTTCCTGCGTCACGCAGTTTGGATTTTTTCCAAGTCAACGAGAAAAAATTCAGAATTGTGAGATATAAATTCAGAATTGCGAAAACAAAAGTCTGAATTGTGACAAAGGGCCAAAAAAAGCTTTTAGAGGTGTCTGACTCATCCATTTTTCAAATGCGTCTTTTATCATGTAAACATATTTTTCGCTACTTAAGTGACATTGCTGTTGGTTCTTCGTGTTGCTTTGCGACATATTCAACTAATCCATAATGAAATTATCACCCGACAGTGGCCTGTGATACTGTGAAATTCACCTGCTAAAAAGTCAGCCTATACATTAGGCTTTATCAGTGTGCTAAATGCAATAATTATTTTAACCACAACTTGACGTGGCACCTTAAGTTTTACTGAGAATTACACTAACAATTAGGCTATACTTCTGCCTCAAGGAGGGTTAGGGTTAGTCCACAGTGAGTATAGTTGACCTTTTTCACAGACTGTGATGACACATTTCAACTGTCATTAGCATCGTAAATATTTTAATTTCATTGTACATATTTTACATTTTTAACACTATACCTTGTATTATTTTACTTTTGCATCAAATTACAATAAAAAAACAAAGTTAACGCTGCGTTGAAGGGGGTTTTTAATATAGCGGCTGTGGGAGTGACTGTAAATGTGACATTGTTCTCTCTTCTCACTGCCGTTATCAGTCTCTCTATTTTTTCCTCTTTTTGAAAGTCATAAAAACAGTTACGTGGAGTTTTCTTTTGCTATTTGAGCTAATGAGACCGCGAAAATATATATTTGATGTAATGTCCCATAGAAGTTTACCCAACTGTGATGACTTCTGCTTCTGAGAAACCCGGAAATGAAAAAAGAGTGCACCATCAAAAGGTTCACTTCGAAAAATTAACAAAGTGCTGTTGATGAGTTTGGAGTTTGAAAAAAATAAAAAAAACTGTGCAAACAGAAGGAGAATCTACATTGCGAAATATCTTGTTAAGCATAGATTTTGTTCAAGCCAAAAACTTACTGAAGGAAAAAAAAGGATTTGGCAGGATTTGAGAAGTTCATTCAGAGAGGATCAGCAAAGTCGTGTGGAGTCGCGATAAAAATCACGATAAAGCAGGTTGCACCAGAGCGATGCCTTTGAAGATCTGGGGAGAGATACAATAACGAATGCATCTCTACCACAGTGAAGCATGAAAGTAGATATATCATGATGTTGGGAGCCTTTTCAGCTGCTGGTGCTGATGAGCTGCTTTGGAGTAGAGAAAATTGCAGAATGGCTTGCAGAACTGGAAAGTTGTTATCCAAAGAGGAACGATGTGAGATGTGGCTTGAGTACAAGTCCATCGGGCTCATGTTTTGGCCTGGCCAGATTTGAACCCTAACCTAAACTACGGGGGACATTTTTCAAGTACTTGAGTGTATATACATTAACAATGATTTGGAATATGCCTAAATATGTAATTTAATTCAAAACAAAATGAAGTGAGCGAATTCATACACTGATGTGTACAGGATGCATTGCTGTCGCAGAAACACATATGTACTTTTATCATATATGTAGCCTACCTTGCTTTGGAAAATAATATTAACCACAACAATTCTAATGACTTTTTATTGTAATTATACATAGGCCTAGCTTTGTGCTAGCTTTGTAGTTGCATCCAAGTTACAGTATATTAATACTATAAACAAAGTATACTGCATTAATACTATATGTTGGTTTGTCATGTTAAATTGGTGTTTTTAATTGACGCAGGGAGTTTGATTGACAGGCGATCTGACCAATCATAACGCCCAATCTGCCATTTTTGTCCGACAAGCAAACCAGACTGCAGAGTAGATTAATGTTGGTGGACTTGAACTTGAAAATGGTGTGACGAAGATACTTTCTGATGATCATTCATGTTTATTTCATGCTATAACTAGTAAAGCGGAATAGATGATCGGTTCACATGCCGCCAGCTGAGGAAGTTCAACCTGCCACAGGAGCTGCTGAAACAGTTCTACTCTGCCATCATTGAATCCGTCCTCTGCACTTCAATAACTGTCTGGTTCAGGTCAGCTACCAAATTTGACCTCAGAAGACTACAGAGGATAGTCCTGACTGCTGAGCGATTCACTGGTATAACCCTCCCCTCTCTCCAAGAACTGTACTCATCCAGAGTAAGCAAAAGGGCTGCCAAAATCACTCTGGACCCCTCACATCCAGCACACTCCCTCTTTGAACTGTTGCCATCTGGTTGATGCTACAGAGCCCTGAGCACCAGAACGACCAGACACAGGAACAGTTTCTTCCCTCAGGCAATCCATCTCATGAACACTTGACAATAAACATGGAACACACAACACTATCATACATTTATTTAT
>NW_015554084.1:451381-455797 GCF_001515605.1 Sinocyclocheilus anshuiensis | reverse complement strand
TTATTTATGTATTTATTTAACACACATACTTATTTACATTTCAAATTTGCAAGTATCATACCTGTACATACATAATTGTCTATTTTGTATATTTCTATATTATTATTTTATTATCTGTGTCTTGTCTTGTTACTGTCATTCTTGTTAGTGTCATTCTGCACTTTGGAGCTTCTGTCAATAAAGCAAATTCCGCAACGTATTTCGTGCAAACATATCTGGCAATAAAGCTGATTCTGATTCTGATTCTGATTCTGATTCTGATTGAAAGATACTTTCTGATGATCATTCATGTTTATTTCATGCTATAACTAGTAAAGCGGAATAGATGATCGGTTCACATGCCGCCAGCTGAGGAAGTTCAACCTGCCACAGGAGCTGCTGAAACAGTTCTACTCTGCCATCATTGAATCCGTCCTCTGCACTTCAATAACTGTCTGGTTCAGGTCAGCTACCAAATTTGACCTCAGAAGACTACAGAGGATAGTCCTGACTGCTGAGCGATTCACTGGTATAACCCTCCCCTCTCTCCAAGAACTGTACTCATCCAGAGTAAGCAAAAGGGCTGCCAAAATCACTCTGGACCCCTCACATCCAGCACACTCCCTCTTTGAACTGTTGCCATCTGGTTGATGCTACAGAGCCCTGAGCACCAGAACGACCAGACACAGGAACAGTTTCTTCCCTCAGGCAATCCATCTCATGAACACTTGACAATAAACATGGAACACACAACACTATCATACATTTATTTATGTATTTATTTAACACACATACTTATTTACATTTCAAATTTGCAAGTATCATACCTGTACATACATAATTGTCTATTTTGTATATTTCTATATTATTATTTTATTATCTGTGTCTTGTCTTGTTACTGTCATTCTTGTTAGTGTCATTCTGCACTTTGGAGCTTCTGTCAATAAAGCAAATTCCGCAACGTATTTTGTGCAAACATATCTGGCAATAAAGCTGATTCTGATTCTGATTCTGATTGAACTGAGGCGCTACAGCAATCTGTCACGACACGTTAAAGAGCGACAAAACAATATTTATTGTTTGAATTTCTTAAACATTTTGAAAGCTGATACTTTGCTTCATACCAAAAGTAACCTGCTCTGTCTTGTCTGTTGGCGCGTTGTCAGTTTTCTTTTGCTCCGCAATGTATTTTTTTCACTGCGTGAGAACGTGAGAGCGCCATGACTTGTTGGAGATAGCAACAATAACGGTCTTTTCGAAGGGTCAATTATTAAAGGGGTCATGAACTGCCTTTGGTTTTTTTTATTTTGTACTGTTCTCTGAGGTCCACTTATAATGTTATAACATCATTTATAAGTAATAGGCTATTTTCTGTCCTGTTTTAAACCCCCTCATCAGAAAGCTCTGTTTGAATAGGCGTGGCGGATTGTAGACTCTGAAGCAAACACTCACTGCTATGATTGGCTAACACTAGTGTATGTACAGCCTACTTCCTTCACAGATGGACACTGCAGTGATTTAGGTTAAGACACATAAATACTCATATCAGACAATCTGTAATAACAGTCAAAGCAATAGTGACTATGTAATAATGGGAAATATTGGGAAAAAAACTGATAGGAAGGGTAAAAGAAATTTTTTTTCAATAATTAAACACTGCATGGTCAGAGTTGGTATTGTGGCTTTATCAGACACTTGCACTTAACATTTTATGAAAGTTAAGCTCAAATGGAGTTAATAAGGTTTTTGACCAGTGAATGACAGAAATCTGTGTTGCCTGTCGACAGACTGAGGGAGTAAGTGTATCACATTATACGCTTTCATCAACTTACAGGTTATAGCGTTTTGTAACTATATGGGCGCTTAGTTTTTCTTGTTGTTTAATACACTTGGCCAAAATCACAATAAACATAGCCTTTACAGACATAGTGTTTGAGTAAAGAAAACACTGTACTTATTCAAACATCAGTTACTTATTTACCCTTGCATTGCGAACAAGCGGAGATCTGTCTCCAGATCTGAATAAAGGCGGGGTGAAGTTACGAGGTTTCGCTGACAGTTTAAGGATCCGTACGAGGTTTAGTTACAAGCTTTTTTGAATGTTTTTCATTGGTTAAATATTTGTAAAACCCTCAAACAGACATAAACGTGAGTGACTAACTTGACTAATGTGAGCTGCCAGAACTAACACTACGCTTGATTTCATCACACACAGTGAATAGTTAAGAAAAGCTGAAGCTATGAGGTTTCTCTGAATAATGACGCAGATTTTTTGTGTATGTACAGCTGACTCAGGTGCGCAACTGCACATTTGCCAAGGGGTATGCAAGATCAGTGTTGGTGCCCCCTGGGTTCTAGTGGCCCTTAACACTAACTCCTGCAGAAAACTTTCTGCTAGTCAATGACCAAATGCCTATTAACTAGCTTGTGCATGGAAGAGTACAAACTCATCAGGAGTGGAAAAAAAGTGGAGGGGGGGGCATGTCACATAACATCCCCTTTAACCCCACATATATACACACACATATATATATATATATATATATATATATAAGTTATATATTATATAAGTTATTCATACTTTTGCATATTTTTATATAAAATGAGAACACTGTAAAATTGTATTTAAAGTAAATTTTACTTTAAAGAACATCTGCATTTTTTCATTTTTACTTATAGAGATAATTCATGGAAAATTGCCCATGCTAAGTTGAAGATTTTTGCCAAGATTTCAACTGGTAGAAAATCAAATGCTATTAAAATCAACCTCATGATATTCCCACTATGACCACTAGATGGCAGAGGATCATTCATTGTCTCATTTCCACTCCGTAATATACTTCTTTTCACATGTTTTGCTTTTAGATTTATATTTAGACATTATAAAACCACTATTATAACATTTAAAAATCTCAAAACTCAGCATCGTTTTATATTGATGTGAGAAGTAGTAAGTTTTCAACTCATCGGATCTACTTGAATCACACAAATGGCCTATTTTGAATTCAAAACGGCAATTTTTGTATCCTTGTTAATAATCTTCTCTGTTCCTCTCAAATGTAAATCAAATGCCAATTCACAAACATATTGACTTTTTTATTTTTTGAGAGATACTCAGAAATGATCTTATATTAACGTTAATCACTTTGCCCTCTTAGGCAATAACGTTAAATGTTGCATGACTTTATAGAGTAAGCTTACCAATTTCTGTTAGTTCACTTGGATATTGCTGTCCTTATTTTAATGCATTGTTCTTTTTCCGCTTTGTCTTTTCTGTTCTGCGCCCCAGAGCGTTTCTGCACCAGTAATGTGTCGAAGGGTGAGCGGTTGATATGTAGGCCTACTCAGTTTATTATACATTTCGAACTCATTAAAAATGCTAAAAACCGTTAAATAAAAATGTTTCATTACATTATAAGCTTTTTATTATTTACAACGTTTTATCACAGAATGATTTCGGCAAAATGGCGCCCCCTCCTTGCGGCACCCCTATGCACTGCATATACTGCATACTCCCCTTTTTGCGCCACTGAGAGAGTAACAAACTTTTGCTTCACAAAACTAATTCACTGACGCGTCACGATGCTGACGCCTCTGGTCAAAACTGTGCAAGTACAACAAAACTCAGGCCAAACATGCATGAAAACGCCTTTTACAACCAATTGCAAATGTTTTATTGAAAGTATAATTTTTAAATGCAATTTACACATCATCAAATACCAATATTAAATATGAAGAGTCTATAAAAAGTGTTATATAGAGGACTTGTTTAAAACAAGAGATGCAAAGGAGCAAAAGTGCTAACATGCCTCTCGTGGGTCAGGCTTCACAGCAGATATGTCCCTGGTTGTTTGTATGTGTTTTAAGATGACATGTAAAATCCCAAGATACTTGAAGCTCCTTCAGATGTAAGTGTTTATCTAAAATATGGTCTTTTCCTCTCACAAGCATTAAAAACAACACTTAAAGGAGACATATTATGCCCCTTTTCACAATATGTAATATAAGTCAGGCCTGTCTCTTTAAATGCAAATGAGCTGCTGCTCCCCGCCCCCTTTTCCAGAATAGAGCTGCGCCATTACAACTCGTACCTGCTAAAAAACACCTGTTTTGGTTCTGATTATCATGTTTATCGCGCTGAAATCATGCGGTTTAAACCATATGAGTTTAAACTTCTGATATACGGTTTTCTGAGCGCACACATCCGAAGCACACAGACAGAAAGCGGCTGTCACAGCATGTGAGTACTAAACTAAGTTCTCATTCACAAACAAGTTTACATTAAACACACACGAGTTACAAAAAACAGTCGGTTATGTCTGTGAAGGTAAACAGCTGGGAAATAAATTGCACGGTTATTTATTTTAGATATGTGTGGCAGCAGCAATATACAGTAAATAAATCAATAAATCCACTGCTCTGTTGTCTCCTCTGAGG
>NW_015554084.1:444820-449847 GCF_001515605.1 Sinocyclocheilus anshuiensis | reverse complement strand
ATATATATATATATATATATATATATATAAGTTATATATTATATAAGTTATTCATACTTTTGCATATTTTTATATAAAATGAGAACACTGTAAAATTGTATTTAAAGTAAATTTTACTTTAAAGAACATCTGCATTTTTTCATTTTTACTTATAGAGATAATTCATGGAAAATTGCCCATGCTAAGTTGAACATTTCTGCCAAGATTTCACCTGGTAGAAAACAAATACTATTAAAATGAATGTCATGATTCCCACTATGACCACTCTGCCATGAATGTCATGATTCCCACTATGACTACTAAATGGCAGCAGAGGATCATTTATTGTCTTATTTACCATTTCCACTTTGTAATATAGTTATTTTCACGTTTTGCTAATGGACTTTTATTTATACATTATAAAATCACAATTATAGCATTTAAAAATATCCTTTTGTCAAAATTCAGCATGGTCTTGTATTGAAGTATGAAGTAGAAAGAGTTTTCAACTCATCGGATCTACTTGAATCACACAAATGGCCTATTTTGAATTCAAAACAGCAATTTTCAGTGAAAGGTTGTTAGTTTGTATCCTTGTTTACAATCTTCTCAGTTTATCTCAAATGTAAATCAAATGCACATTCACATTTTTCACACGTTAACATGTTTTGTTTTTGCCATAGAGATACTCATAAATGAACTGATATTTGCCATCTTAGGCAATGGCGGAGCCAGGATGTTTTCATAGGGCTGGCCAGGCAGGGGCCAGCAACCAGTCTGTGGTGACACAGAAATCTTCATTATGTCAATATAGAAATGTATTTGACTATACAGGACGCCGGTTTTAATGCCTAAAACACAACTGAATATAATTAATTTGTACGTAATTGTAATTGAGAATTTGTAAAGTTGTGAATTAGATCAGTTAATACTGAGTGAATATGACAATTTTTGTATTATTTTTGTATTATCTCCAGGTGTTTTAATAAAAGGACTCTCTCTAGCTTTATTGCTCAGTCAGCTTGGTTCTGGGTACAGAACACCTCAAATGCTTGTTCTCCATCATTGCACAGGCCTACTCATGGATGAGACATGCAGATAGTTCAAAGTTTAGTCAACCTTCACTTAATTTTTATATAATCAATAAATTCTGAAAAAAGTCAATGTTTAACATTCTATTAGTTATCAAAATGAATTCATTGCAACAGTTTTGTCAAACCTAAATCGAGCTCTGTACAAAGGAAAATATAAAAGTTATCTTTTGAATCCTCATTTGCAATAATGTTAAAAAGGGCGGAAGTCAACAGCACATAAATGCCAGAATGTAAAATTAGTTATTTATGCTTTTAAATATCATTTCATTTTCGTACTTTACAAATTAACGAAAACTTTGTGCATATTTTCTAGTACAACTGCACTGTGCTCACATTTAGCAAACTTGCGCATTAAATTACAAATAAAAAATGACATATCATCTTGCGCCCTATTATTTGTGATCTCGAATTGCAGAATATTTCAGTACATGCATTTGAGAGACGTTCTTAAATGTGATGCATGTATACATTCATGCACAGTTTTGCAGCTTTAATCGCAATTTTGGTAATTTCATGACTTAACTGACAATGTATGCTCATAGTTTCTCGTGCGGGTTATTTATGATGAAGTGATATATGGTGTGCCTCATATTCGCGTACAGTTGAAGAGTGTGCACTGTGAGCACTATAAAACGTCTGACGGAACAGGAAAGTTTGTTTTACTGACATATAACAACATCTCATCAGACTGCAGTTCACTGTTGTTCTACTGAAGCTCAGGGCTGCGTTATCCTAATGGGCAACATCGGCTGCAGTCCAGGGCCCCGAACACTAGGGGGCCCCCCCCGAGACAATTCTATTTTGCGTCTTAAATAGGGTTGCCAAGCGTTCCGTATAATACAGAATCGTCCTGAATTTTAGGCATCAGAGAAGCATTCTGTATGAAAGCTATACGGAAAGCAGTTTGTCCTGTGTTTGCAGGCATACGCAGAATGACCTCCATACAAATAACAAATTAATTATTATTTTTTACAAACCATTGTTTGAATTGCGAACGTAGCCACTCCAAGGAAGTCTTTAAGACCAAGCGGAATCCTCTGGCGCCTAGTCGCTCCCTCTTCACAGCAAGTGGGACTCGTGTTTTGATTTCTGCATATCAGTTTGGGCGAATGCAGAGACGTGATTATTGATCGTAAGCACAACATCCAGCTAGAAAACATCTACCTGAGGAAAGACGTCTTGCTGCAGCTGCGTTAGCCCATAATGATTTCGGCTAAACGGCGCCCCCCTATGTGCGGCGCCCCTATGCACTGCATATACGGCATACCCCGTTTTTTGTGTAACTGCAGCCTGGAGATCTCCAAATGGGGGCGGGAACTCCAAAACGGGGTGGGAGCTCCAAAATAGGGCGTGGCTTCCTCCCATTGACAGACAGGCACATGACACGCATGCGCAATTTTTTCCCCCAATCCACTTCAGTGCAAACTCCGCCCCACAGCTGATTCTAAAGATTTTATTGGTTGTGTCAATTAAAGTGTTGATTTCCTACACTATGCTACAAAAATGCTAACCCCTAAACCTTTCACCGTGGACGAAGCGGAGTGCAGCCCGGGGTCGTCACATGTTGCTTTTCAGACCGATGAGCTTTGTAAAAATCGATGTGTTCCAGAAAGGTGGGGCATAGAGGAGAAACAATAATGTACAGTATGTGGAAAATAATGTGTTTTTTAACCTTAAACCGCATAAACACATTTCATTACACCAAATACACAAAATAATGTTCTTTTTAGCAACATCATATGACCCCTTTAAGTTCTGATATTAGAGCCAAAATGACTGTACAAAATGTAGTTCAACACTGTTCTATGCATTAGTAATTTAAGTGACAAATTTATTTATTTAGATTTTCATTTACAACAGAACAGTATTTGCATTTACATTTGTTTTTTTTTTTTTTACAAAAATATGACTTAACTGAGTATTTTATAACTTCATTTACTCTTTTATTTACCTTTTTATATTTTTAGCAAGGGGTTTGATTGTTTCTTGTTCCTTATTGAACAATACAAAGGTGTTAAAATAATTATTGAATACTGTAAATTATTTCTGAAAAAAGGCCCTTTTTTCCACACTTTCCTATTTGCTTCAGAGAAACAAAAATCAAGTGGATTTATTTTTTTTCATATTGATATTTTTCTGAAAGGAAGGATCTGGTGGTGAAACCGGTTTGTCATTTGCTTTTTTCTTAGCATATTTTTTTTAGCCCTTCTCTACTGTTGCTAAACCATTATGAAGGCTAATTCTGGTATAAAAAAAACGTTCCTACTCATAATCACATTATAATTTTAAGCAACAAATCACTTTCCTTGCTAAAATTATTGTTTTGATGTCAGAGTTAAATACACCAAATGCGAACATGATCACAAATGATCATTATGAACGTGAAGATTTTTAATAGATACATTGAAAAGTGTTTATTGTTCAGTGTTCGTGCTAATTCTTGTCTTTACATGAAAATTCCTTTGCATAAGGTCAATCCAGAATCCATTACAGTCCAGTGTCGATCTAATCAATTTAGATGCAGCCTTGGTGAGCATAAGAGATTCTTTCAAAAACATAAATTTCTTCAATTAACCCTATTTAACAGGCAGCATTCCTAATAGGATAACTTTACTATTCACAATTTTCACTGAATTTGCAAGTAGACAAGCCACTCTAAAGTGACTTAGAACTTTGCGACAGCAGGTTGAACAGATGAAGACCAAAGGGATGAACCTTTCAGCCACTGAAAGAAAAGTTGGTTGTTTCAAATCTCTGCTTTCTAGAATATTGCAGCTTTACACACACTAAGGAGGAATCGGTTCAACACTGCACCTGTAATTGCTCGCCAGTTCAGTGCTGAACAGAGTAAGGATCTGCTTACAGTATACACAGTCTCGCTGTTTAAGAGAATTTGGACTGAAAGCCCAAATCTCATTAGCAGAGCGAATCCAAATGCTAGACTAACCTTTGCTGAGGATCATGTTGTGTGGACAGAGGAGAACTGGTTCAAAGTTCACTTTAGTGATGAGAGCAAACTTAATTTATTTGGATCTAATCGGAAACACTATGATCAGGGTCAACCTGGGGAAAGACTGAACCCAAAGTTTGGGAAGAAGTCAGTTAAAGGTGTGGATGTTTGTTAGGTTTGAAATGAATGAATATTTGTACGCAGACAAATGAATCAACTTTTGGGTTAGGCTAAGTTTCTCAAGCTGTCATCACTGGTCATAACTATCTGAGTCACATAGATGGTAAGAAATTTGAATGAGATGAGAGTGTTACTGAATCAAGTGTGTCATGAGATGGTATATTGTATCAGGCCCGGCCCAATCTCTTTTCGCACGTTAGGTGAAATTCATACTGTTTAGATGTTGAGCAGTTCCATTTCTTTTTATGCTGTACACAGGGCCGGATTTACCTCTTTTTGTGACATAGGCAAAACAAATGTTTTGGCGCCCCTTCCCTATTAATATAATAGGCCTAATATTTCCACCACCCAAGCAAACAAAAATATTTCTTAATCAGTGAAACCGTTACAGTGTTTTCTATCGCAATAAGCACATATGTGTTCAGTCAATAAAAATCGAATCGAATGTAGTTCTTAATTTGTTTGAGAACTGAGAAAGACCATTCCATTAATAGGCGCGGCGTCGTGGCCACATAACCACTTCGGGAGTGCATTTCTCTAATAATTTTAATGGCCTGGAGTCACAATCACACATCAATTTTTCAGATGATTTGTTTCAAGACATTTGACATTGTGTGTGTTGAACTAGCAAATTTTTTACGTACCTCATCTCAAACATTCTGTTGCAAATTCCAAAACGTCATTTTTGAGCTAATAACAGAGGCTTGAGCCATTGATATGCAGGCTAACGCAGTTATTAATGCAGTCTAATGCAGTTATTAGAGAGAGAGAGCAAAAGAGAGAGAGAGAGAGAGAGAGAGAGAGAGAGAGAGATTAAGCGCGGG
>NW_015554084.1:423051-444622 GCF_001515605.1 Sinocyclocheilus anshuiensis | reverse complement strand
TCGCTACTGAGAAATGTCATGTAGCTTTTCAGCTGCGAAACTATTTTATTGATAAATTCGCGGGGCAACGCTGACAAGAAGTTTCTGTCCGCGTCTCCACGAGTGCGTGTCTGTAACTACTGTGTCTGTGTGCGTCTGTGAGAGAGAACGGGAGAAGGAACGCGTGTTTTCTGTACATAAAAAAGGTGGATGACATGGAAATAGTTTGTCATTTTTACTGTTTACTTCATTTACTGTTGTAGATATCCCATAGTATAACAAAAATATTATACATCTCTTTATTGTGTTTGGGCCACCCCTGGACGAGCAAGCATAGGTACGTGCCTAGAATGCCTATGCGTAAATCCGGCCCTGGCTGTACAACCCTCAAGTTTCTAAAGATTCTCATGGCTTACCAGATGTTTGCATCAGTAAGCTTTGAGTTTTTGCTGCTCAACTGACAGCACTGTTGCAAACAATATGCAATTGCTTACTAACCCTTTCTGTGCAGTTTTACAACTCATTTTTTCCCTTTTTTTCATGACCACAAAAATGATGAGAACAACTTTGAAGCTCAAATACTTTAAATCAATGTAAAAAAAAAATTTGTTGCAATTAGTTATAACAAGTTAAAGGGGTAATGAACTGCCTTTTGTATTATTTTGTATTGTTCTAAGACAGTGGTCTCAAACTCAATTCCTGGAGGGCCACAGCTCTGCACAGTTTTGCTCCAACCCTAATCAAACACACCTGATCCAGCTAATCAAGGTCTTCAGGATTACTAGAAACTTCCAAACAGGTGTGAGTTGGAGCTGTTTGGAGCTCAGCTCTGCAGAGCTGTGGCCTTCCAGGAATTGAGTTTAAGACCACCTTTCTAAGAGGTCCACTTACAATTTTATAAAGACCTTCACAGATGGGTGCTGCTGTGATTTAGGTTTAAAACGCATACATACTGAGTCAGTGCATATCAAACGATCTGTATTAACAGACAAAGCAATAGTAATCACGTAGTAAAAACAGTTACTCACACTTGTGTTGCGTCATTACTGTCGGATCCAATATAGCTGGCACAGCACCATCTTTTATTTTCAGTCTTTCTGAAAATCCCGCGTTGAATTGTGCCTTGTTTGTAAACGAAGCTGTGGTAAAATTAAGTGAACAAATGACCAAGTTCTTACTGACGTTGTCTAGAACCTCATTATAAATAAAGTTTATCCACTCTTTCCTAATGTTGGGATCAGAAGGAAGGAAATGCAAAGTTTTTTTCCACAACTTGGCACTGCACAGCGTCTTGTTGTCTTTGGAGCATCTTTATCGCTTGGTTTCTGCGCATTCCCCTCTCTTGTAAACACTACATGTGTGAATCGTGGGTGGGGCTAAACAGGCAGTGATGTAGAAGTAGGCGTTGATCTTCTTCTGCGGAAGCTGTGTTTAGCCACACTATTACATCATAGAGTAGAGTCGTTTTAGCAGACTGCTCTCAATATAAGCTGTTTTAGACTAATGAGAACATTATGAGTTAAGTTATGACAGCTCTCAGAGTGATAATTTCAACCATCGGCATAGCCATGGAATATACATAAGCTTGATTTTGGTGGACGAGATCTGCTATGCTGCTGCTACTGCTGTAGAGCAAATACAATAATTAGTTCAGCTTAGTCAAAAATAACAAAGGATGGCTGCTGCAAGAAATGTAGAACCCCCTAGCAGATCTCTACAGGTGGCGCTGAGGAGGAGGAGGGGTAACATAAGCTTTCATAATCACGCAATGTGTCAAACACAGGATAGGATACAATATATATGCTTACATGGATTAGGAAGTACTCCTGATTGGCTGGTGCTACGGCGTTGATCGAACCAATTAGCGATTAGTTAGAGTTTCATGCCTGAAATATGTATTTATGAAACTTACAGGATGTTTTTATAGTATAATGACCTCTTATATGTCAAACGATCAAGGTAATTTAGATTTTTCCATTCTTGACCCCTTTAACGTTTGTTGAGATATCTTAAATATCCAACTTAACTAAAGTCAAGCCTGAACATATACTTTAAGTTGAAACACATTATTACTTATTTTAATGTTGAAATTTAAGTTGTGATAACTACTTGCAGAAGTCAGTTTTACCATGAAGTTTTAATAGAATTAATTTAAGTGCTTTAAAAAAAAATGTTAAGCTTCATATTTCTGCTTAAATCCTCAAAAAAAAAATAGGCTTAATTTAATTCCATTCCAAGTCTGACCAAAATCTGACCTTGTTTGTTTGTGTTTTCTTTCAAATTAAGATTCATTTAATTAATTACATACATCAGGACATTTTCCTACTATGACATTTTTTTTCCCTCCAGGAGAGAAGCTGCAATTTTCAGTGCCATCCTCCAAGCACTAAATCTTGTTCAGCAAAATGACTTAATTAATTCTAGTCATTTCTTTGGGGCCATATTCTCCTTGATCTTTTTGAAGATGTTTTTATATTTTATTACTTTTAATTCGTTCTCCAACTAGAAATCTGCTTGTCCATGATGGAAAGCAGTGTACGGTGCTGGCTGTGGTAGATAGTCTTATGAGCGCATCATTGAATCATTCATTCAAACCACTGATTTATAATAGATTTATATAGATGTGTCATTTATATAGATCAATGATTCAAACAGATTTTTTTTGTATGCTGTTATTATTGTTTAAATATAAATTGTGTTGTATCTGATCAATGCAGTGAGTGAACTTAGATGCTAATTCTTGTATAAAGTGCTAATTATCGGCTAATCAAATGGTGCTTTTTTATTGCACATCAGGATCAGTGGCAGCATTTTGTTTTATTTTTATAATGATCAGTAACTAGGCCACTGAATTCCTGTATATTGTCTCTTTTATCTTCATGGTCACTGTCTTCTCACATTTCTATGTAGAATAATGAATAACATATATATATATATATATATATATATACTGTGGAGTGGTGGACAAAATTATTGACACCCTTGGTAAATGTGAACAAAAGAGCCTGTAAAAATAAATATGCATTGTTAATCCTTTTTTCATCTTTTATTTAAAAAAATTCACAAAAATCTTAAAATCTACTCTATGACATAAACAAAAAATCTAACCTAAAATAATTGAAAATGGGGGAAAATTTAATTATTATTATTTTTTCTCAAATACAAGTTGGACACAATTATTGACACCCTATTATTCAATACTTTTTGAAACCTACATTTGCCAAAATAACAGCTCCGAGTTTTCTGATGAGTGTCTATTCCTTCATCCAGAATCACTCAAGACCCTTCAGATTCCCAGATCCATGTTAGTGCTTCTTCTCTTCAGTTCACCACACTCATTTTCTATAGGGTTCAGCTCAGAGGACTGGAATAGCCATGGCAGAAGCCCATGTTGGGCTTTTTTTTTTTTTTTTGTGTTGGTTTTGAGGTTTGCTTTTGGATCATTGTGCTGTCGGAAGATCCAAACATGGCCCATTATAAGAGTTTTAGCAGAAATCTAGCATTTTCTCTGTTGTTATTTGATAGATTCCATGATGCCATGCATCTGAACAAGATGTCCAGGACATCTGGCAGAGAAATAGGCCCAAAACATTAAAGATACAGCAGTATATTTTATTGTACACATGAGGTGCTTTTTATTCCTGTGTTCACTAAACCCATCCTTTACTCATTGTGATGGATGATTAAAGGAATTTGGCCTGTGTATAGGCCTACTGTATAATGTAGGTGCATGCGTGGGATTATATAGCCTGTTCTGTTCATTTTTATCAATAAACCTCTTCAAGGTGATATTCATATTCATGTTTCAGTGAATGTCAGGATTTATTTGTGATAATTACTTTGAGACTGTATATCCCTTACAAAAGAGCATTCTGTGGTCGAACCTGGTAATGGTACGTTTGCTTTTTTATTTGCAGTCCAGCAGCACCCTCTGCTGATCAAAGAGCTTTATATATTTTTGGCAATACTCTTGTGGATTGGTTTGTGTTTAACATATGATTTTTCATTTTTATATGGAAGAAAATGTATGCCTTTATTTTTATAATGAAGTCAATCGACACACATGGATGCATAACACAACTGTTAAACTTATGTATGTTTGTTTGAAAACTCTGCACATCATTGTCCACCTGGTAATTATACTTTATGCTGCTATTATGCTGCTTTTTGTATTTCCACCCAGATGAATGTGATGAACATTAAATAGTATATCCCAGTGTGTATATGTGGGTGCAAAAATCTGAAACACATAAAAAAAAAACAGAATCTGGAGAAAAAAAAGTTTGTTTTTGAAATTCTCAGAAAGAGTTATGATATAAAATGGACAACAACTATTAATGAAGTCAATCGACACACATGGATGCATAACACAACTGTTAAACTTATGTATGTTTGTTTGAAAACTCTGCACATCATTGTCCACCTGGTAATTATACTTTATGCTGCTATTATGCTGCTTTTTGTATTTCCACCCAGATGAATGTGATGAACATTAAATAGTATATCCCAGTGTGTATATGTGGGTGCAAAAATCTGAAACACATAAAAAAAAAACAGAATCTGGAGAAAAAAAAGTTTGTTTTTGAAAATTTGAAAGAGTTATGATATAAAATGGACAACAACTATTTAATATAGAGTACTATAATTATTGCCAAAGAAATCATGAACTCTTTTGTACAAAAAAAACAAACAAAAAAAACAATGCTGTTTGGATAATTATCAAATCATACTGAAACCTGGATAACATCATCATCAGGTTTTTCTCAAACTTTTATGGCAGATGTTCTAATAATATTCAACAGGAGACTGTTCAGAAGTTCTATGAATCTATTCCAAACTGTATTACAGGCAAATAGTGATAAAACACCTTCATAAAGAAATATTTACCAGGCGGTGTTCACATTGTTCTGTCTAACCCCCCTATACATCAATTACATTCACCTATATTCACCTATGGCCTATGTTGTAGCTCCAAGATTGCGACAGAGGGACCGGGGTCTGTGTACGTTTTGATAGTTTGTTTTTTAATTTGAAATGAAATAAGCAGAAACTAGAAAACATTTTTTTTTTTTTTTCGTTTTTTATTTGTTAAAAAAAAACAACAACTAGATTTTGGGTCGATTTTCGGGTTTTTTTGGTTCATGGGTAGAAAACAGAAAAATGACTATGGCAAGCCGTTTTAACATTTAATCTATAAACCGCACTAGTATCTAATTTAACGTTACTAGTACTTATTTTTTAGATACTAGTATATTTTCCATTAAGTACTAGTACTTATTCATTAACTACTAGTACTTATTCTTTAGGTACTAGTGTTTTTTGTAAAGTTACTAGTACCGATTAGATACTAGTACTTATTTATTAGGTACTAGTACTTATTCATTAGATACTAGTACTTATTGATTAAATACTAGTACTTATTTATTAGATGCTAATACTTATTTATTAGATACTAGCATTTATTAATTAGATACTAGTACTTATTCAATAGATACTAGTACTTCAATAGTCACTAGAAACTATTATATTGTTACTAGTAAATTTTTTAAAAATTTTTCCATTGACTTCTATGGGGATTCGTCATTGAGATATCAACTATTCAGTTTTGACTAGTATGTATTCCACTAGTGACTAGTACTTAATTTTTATGTACTAGTAGTTATTCATTTGGTACTAGTACATATTTTTTAGATACTAGTACTCATTCATTAGATACTAGTACCTTTTAATTGAACTACTGTAGCCATTTGGACTAGTCATAAGATAAGACAAGTAAAAAAGCAGATCTGACTAGTAAGATAAGAATTGTTACTAGTAGTAATTACAAAAGATACTAGTGTCTAATAAATAAGTACTAGCAGGGGCGTAATTTTCATCTAACAGTAGGGGGGGACAATAAACATAAAATTTATCAAGAGCAATTTTTGAAGGGGACACAAATAATACAGCTAAAATTGTACTTGTAAGGATATGTATACACAGAGGAATGGCTTACAACTATTAGTACAGCAGGGAGACCGTGCCAAATTAGACAACTTAAAGCTGTTGTGCTCGCACCGTGACAGCACTTATGTCCGTTGTAGACATTACTATCCGTCACAGTGTTGCCAAGTCCGCGGTTTTCCCGTGGAATTGGGCTACTTTATCACTGTTACCGCGGGTTGAAGCGACCCCAATAACGTGTATTTTAGCCCCCGGAACGCGATTTTTACCGGGGGACCCCCTCGAAATGCAGATAGTTTGGGATAGTTTTGGGCTAGTTTTGAGTAGCAATTGGGCGGGTTTTCTTATAAAAACCTGGCAACCCTTTCCCTCAAGCAGGTAACGTTATTTTTGCTAACATAGCGGACTCATCAAAAAATACATTGACATCATCTGTATTAAAGATAAAACAATCACTTCCAATGTTTAAGTGAATAAAATAGCTTTGACAGCCTTACTTACTGGAGTTCCATAACTATTGGCTTTGTTCTCTCTCACCGGACTTGTGTGTTTGTAGGTGATGTAAAAGACGAAAGCAGGCATTTGGACCAAAGCACTGAGGCAAGGGAGGAGGAGACTCAAAATATTTCTAAATTTAAAACGCATTTTTGCCCCGTTTGTGTTGTTTCACTACTTACACAATTATTTAAAGTATAAAACATTGTTATTTACAATGCACTGCGTGGTTTTTAATCATATTTCTAGGGGGGACAACCCTCAGATAGGAGGGGTCCTGTCCGCCCCGACCCTCCCGGGATTTCCGCCTATGCACAGCACTCATTTTTAAACCATTTTGGATAAAAGGGTCTGCTAAAGGATTAAATGTAGGCTAAATGTATAAAATGTTAAAAATTGTAATAATTAAAATTTAGTGCACGTTTCCAATGTATGTAGGTAGATACATTGAGTGGATAAATATAGTATCTGGGGGACCCCCCTACGTCTATTTTTTTAAATAGGCACTTCTCATCCGTTCTGCACTGTCTATGGGTAGCGCAGCTTCACCATACAGATTTAACTACGCGCACAGCTAAATAAAACAGGCTATGTTTTTTTATTTTAATTTCATGTCTAACAATTCGATTAATCGTGCAACCCTATTGCTAGCACAATTAGCATGCTGCTAGCATGATTAACATGTTACTAGCATGTTTCTAGCACGATGAGCATGTTACTAGCATGTTGTTAGCATAATTAGCAAGTTACTAACATGTTGCTAGCATGGTGTTAACATTTTGTTAGCATGATTAGTAAGTTACTAGCATGTTTCTAACATGGTTAGTGTCTTACTAGCATGGTGTTAGCATAATTAGCAAGTTACTAACATGTTGCTAACATGATTCTAGCATGATTAGCATGTTACTAGCATGGTGTTAGCATTTTGTTAGCATGATTAGCAAGTTACTGGCATGTTTCTAGCATGATTAGCATGTTACTAGCATTTTGCTAGCATGATTCTAGCATGATTAGCATGTTACTATCATTATTCTTGCATGAGTAGCATGTTACTAGCATTATGCTAGCATGTTTCTAGCATGATTAGCAAGTTACTAGCATGTTGTTAACATGATTAGCAAGTTACTACCATGATGTTAACATGATTAGCATGTTAATAGCATGTTGCTAGCATGATTCTAGCATTAGCACGTTACTAGTATGGTGTTAGCCTTTTTTAGCACGATTAACAAGTTACTAGCACGTTTATAGCATGATTAGTAAGTTACTAGCATTTTGTTAGCATGTTTCTAGCATGATTAGCAAGTTACTAACATGTTGTTAGCATGTTTCTTTGATAATCCAGCTAAAACCAGTTGATTCAGTAAAAAGACAGCTAAAAACCAGCTAAGACCAGCCTGGCCTGCTTAAAAAAATGGCCAAAATCACTTTAAAACCAGCTTGGGAGACCAGCCAAAGCAGTCAATCAGCTTAGTTTTTTTCAGTAGGGAGTTGTTAAGCTTTGCTATAGCAATAGACAGCTTAAATACACCATAAGTCTTATTGTATAAAAGTTTTCACCCCCTCAATGAAAGTCTATGGGATTTTAGGTGGTTTTGATAGTCTGGTTTACGAAAACCATAAGCCAGATCAGTTAGAAAAGATATAGCAACCCGAGTCAGACTTTATCATTTTCTGTTGCGGCAACAAAAAAAGATAAAATCTAAGTCACCGCAAAATGCGCATCTCCAGAGTTTGGTTGCACTCTGAATCAGTGTGTTTGAACAGATTGGTTGAGTGAATAATTCAACGACTCTATCAAAAAAGACTAGTGTAACAGTGTAACCTGCAGAAGGCTCACTGAAAAATTGCCACCTGATGTACTGCTTAAACACAGACAATCGAGTGATATAAACAGTGATGCATTCTTGTGTGAGTGAACTGTATCGCTGAACTCGAAATAGCATGTACTGTACTCAGATATGGTAGAAATATTATGATAGTATGCTATGAAATTTTAGCTTATGTGAGTACTCTTGGAATTGCACCTGACCAATCAAATTCGAGGACAAGTAACTGTTGCCACTTCATTACCATCTTTGACAGCTTTACTATAAACTACTTTTGGTGAGCAATTTGTATTCAAAGTTTCCTTAGTGTGGTCCTTAGTGTGGTTTTGTAATGACCTTTACAGCTTCAGTTGGCTCGTAATATATCTCATATCAGCTCAGTCAGACACATTTCCTGTTTCAGGTAATGGTCTCTGCAAAAGCACTGGCATGTTTTCTCAAACATCAAACATTTCTGGTTTCTCAAGCATCTCTGACATCTATAAACCACACTTTAGTAAAATGATGTGGTTATAATGCTGAACTTTGCTTACAGCTGAAGAAGCAAAGAGCTTTGCTTCATTTCAGCATGAAATATTGTTTGAAATGTCAAAGAGTAACATTGATTTTAAAATGGCTTCGAGGTTACCTTGCATTTGTGTAAAAGTTTTTCGGTTATCTGTCACTTTAAGTTTTACCGCATCACCTCTGTTTTAACACCTTTTTCATGCGTCTCACTCATTGGCTTGTATGTTTTTTCGTTTGTGGTCAACTTGCTAAAACACATTGAATTTACTTTGCCTGCAAGCTTTGGAGGTTTGCATTTATCTGAGATAAAAATCAACATTTTCCACTGTTTCATCGCATCATGCTACCACTGCTGCCCCCCAAAGTGACAAGCCAACTCTGTTTATTAGAGATCTGATCTGATAAAGGATTTTTTCACCTTATTTTTACACTTTTGAAACGCCGTTGATCATTTTATTGTCGGTTGATTATTCATTTCCATTGTTTGCAGGCTCGTTGCATTGCAGATGTCATTTGCAGGCAGTGAAGTAACCTTTTCCATTAAGGGCAATTATTTTCCATTAATAATAATAATAATAATAATAATTATTATTATTATTATTATTATGCATGTGAGTTTGCTCTTTTGACTTTTTTTACTTTCTACTGAGTTTTTCTGAAAGATGTTTTATTAGCTGAACAACCAGTATGTTTTAACAATACAATCCATTGAATGTTTGTTTTCATTCCTGTCAAAACCAAAAAAGGGCACTACACTGTTATTATTCAGTATTTCCATAAATTGTTTATAATGTACATTTCAGATATCTTGTCCTTTCATTTAAAACCTTTAGGCTGTCTGAGTGAAAATTAAATTTGCATATAGTGTTTCTATTATGTCAAATCTTCAATTAAAATATGGGCGAAAGATAAATGATCATGAATATCTTTTACTGAGCTTCTGCTTTGTTTACCACTGGTTATTTAATTATTAATCAAAAATTTCAAAATACAAAAACCTTAAAGGTACAATATGTAAGTTTTCACCGCTAGAGGGCGCGTATTCAAAACAAACAAAGAAACAAAGGCGTAGTTTGATGACACCGTGACTGAGTGTGGAATCATGGGAGTTGTCGTCTTCATCCCCACAGCTGATGCAATCCGACGGGACTCGGGCAGAAATCATGTTCATGGATGAGCTAATGTATTAAAGATTTATTAACATCGTAGTATGAAGCAGAGTGAGGCGGAAAGCCGTTGAAGCGAAACGAGGCCACTGAAGCAATTGCTAATGAGAGACGAGAGCGTTCCAAACGGGATATATCACCCTCCGAAGGGCACTTAGGAGTGAAAACAATCATGGCCGCCATATTGAAGGGTCGTTCCAAACCGAAGTGCTCAAAACTGGCCACTTCAAAGGGCCCTTCGGAATGAAGGATTTCGAAGGGTACAATCGATGGACACTTCGGGCTCCCATGATCCTTTGCGCAGATTCTTTGCATGATGACGGCACCTCCGTGTGGGCACGTAATGATGACGCAGAAGGGCACTTCAAGAAACAGTTGTTTGGTCCCCTACACCCTTCTACCCTTCGAAGCTCTCACTCCGGAGGGTAAACTCTTTGAAGGTATTAGGGCATAGGGATGAGCCCTTCCAAATGGAACACAGGGAGTGACACACGGCTCGGAAGCAGCAGAGCTTTCATTATGCCACACTTTAGCGCTTCCGCTCCTTCCGGTCGTGCGTATGTGGGGTAAAGCAGCGCTGTTTTATCATACTAGATACGTTTGAAAGTTCTGTTATAATGCTACTCTGTGCGGTCGTCACCTGTCTAATAAAACGCACAACATATTAAAGTGTCTTTGGTTTTTCCATGTTTTCTACAAAACAAAACGGGAAATTGAGGGTGTGTGACGTCATTGGCAGGCGACACAATGAAACTATGGACAAATTCCAAACGGCTTTCTTGCGCCCTTCAAGGGCACTTCGGGAAGGGGACGCTATTTGTAGGGACATTCCAAACTAAAGTGAGCAACTGAATCTCTTCATGAAGGGCCCTTCCAGAAGTCCGTTAGCCAAGGGAACATGCGATGGTCACTTCACGGAAGTGATTTCCGTTTCAGTTAGGAGCTCTTGCGATGCATTTTAAAGCAAAGTTGGGGTTGATTTCGACTTTACATACAAACGTAAGTAGAATAAGTTGATTAAATTTGTCTTTATTTTGATGTTGTACAAAATATTTTTTGTCAGTGATAGAAATATGATTTAAGACGGTAGTGTAAGCAAGTTTAAGCACGTTTAGTTTGAAAAAGTTTAATAGTAAATAAGACACAGTGAGACAATATTTAAATAAAATAATAATGATTAGAAGAAATATTTATTTGCAACAACTGATGGAGTGCTGAATGCTGCATGCACGCGCAGCGTTGTCAAGGTAACGTCTGGTCAGTCATTCCCTTCGCCAAGGGAGTTCCAAACGCTTTTACAAGACACTAACTAATGCCCTACACCCTTCAAAGAACACACTTCAAGGGCTCTGCCCTTCGAAGGGAGTAGGGCATAGGGATGCTCACTTCCGTTTGGAATTTGCCGTATAGACACGGTCCGTGTCACTAGTTAAATTGCTTATTTCTCTGGATTGAAACATGTGGGATCATGTAAGTACACAAGTCAGCAAAATATATAACACTGTTCTAGTGGTTTTTAGATATTTTAATTAAAAAAAACTTACATATTGTGCCTTTAATTTAATTAACAAAAGTACGAAGAAAAGATTTCCAATGTTTTCACTGGCCAACTTAAATGTATTTTGTAAATATAAACAAATTCTAATGGTTGCAACACACTCCAAAAAAGTAAGGACAGGGTTCAAATAAAAGTGAGAAGTTTACAGAATATCCAAATTAAACTGTTTCGAAATGGTCACAATAAGCAGGTGAATTGGTAATAGGTGAGGGATCATGTTAGGGTATAAAATGAGCATCTCAATCTTTGCAAGCAAAGCTGGATCATGGCTCATCACTTTGTGCCAAATATCATGAGAGAAGCGTCAAGCAAATCAATAATCAAATTTCTCAATGCAAAATCGCAATAATTTAGGTCTTCACCCAACTGATATACAAAATATTGTGAAAAGATTCGGGGAATGCTGAGAAATCTCAGTCTGTGTAAGGGCAGGAAAGGCAGTAAACCTCAGGTGAATGTGCATGACCTTTGAGCCCTCAGATGGCATTGCAAAAGAAACCGTCATGCTGCTGTGTTAAATATAGCCACATGGACTCAGGAGTACTTCAGAAAACTGCTGTCACTTAAAACAGTCTGCTGCTGCATCAAGAAATGCAACTTGATTCTCTGTTACACAAGGAGAAAGCTATACATTAATTCTATGCAGTGATTCAGTGGGATTCTCTGGGCCACAGCTCATCTCAGATAGTCAAAATGACAGTGTGTGCTGTGGTCAGATGAGTCCACATTTCAACTTGTTTCTGGGAAAAATGGACGTCGAGTTCTCAGTCCCAAAGACCAAAGAGACCATCCAGACATCAAGCAGGGACAGATGCAAAAGCAAATGTTTGTCATAGTATATGGGTACATCAGTGCAAACGGCATGGGTGACTGGAATATGTACAAAGGTACCGTTCAAATGGAGGCATATATATTGGGATTGTACAGAGACATATAATGCCATCGAGATGTCTTCCATGGGAAGTCCATGGTTATTAGGTCAAGATTATGCCAGGTCTCATTCTGCATGTGCTACAACAGCATGGTTTTGTAGACGCATGGATGTGACTGACTGGCCTGCAGATCTGTCTCCTATTGAAAATGTATGGCCGGTCATAAAAAGGAGAATCAGACAATAATGACCATGGACTGATGAGAAGTTTAAGTTTCGTATCAAGTGAGATTAGGCAAAAATGTAGCTTGCAAATTTTTAACAATTAGTGTCTTCAATTCTCAAACGATTAAACATTGTAATTAAAAGATGATGTGTTAAACATGCCTCTGTCTCAACTTTTTTAGAGAGTGATCAACGTCAAAATTTGTTTATACAGTATTTTCTAAATACAATTAATTTAGTCAGCGAAAATATTGGAGATCTTTGTACTTTTGTCAATTAAAAACAGGTTAAAGAAAAATTAAATTAAGCAATCACAGATTCACAGATTCTATTGTATTTTACACACACACACACACACACACAGTATATGCATATGTACTTACATTTAAATTAATCATTTGATACAATGCACTTATTGCGTACATACGCTACATGTTTTTACATTGTACTTATATTTTAAAGAATACCTGCATGTAATTACATTTATAATTACACACCTTAACCCACCCTTAAACCTACCCATACCACCAAACCTGTCCCTAACCTTACCTGTATCCCACTTCAATAGCAGTGTGTTTTGAAATACAATATGAACATTTTGATGCAAGTATATATAGTTAAGGCCACCTAATATAAAGTGGTATTATTATTATTATTATTATTATTATTATAATTCAGTATTAATAATTATGTTCAGATGAAGAAGAAAAAGTTAATTCTTCTGACCATCCACTCATGTTCCCTGAATTGGTCTTTAACCTGGATGAACTGCACCACGTTTTAAATATTTAATGGGGTCACCACTTGCAAGTCTGTGCAAAGATTTCCGATGCCGTTGTTGTGGTAATCTTAAGACTCCTTGAGAGAAGACAGATGTTTGCAAAGACCACCGAAACCAGTTCGACTCATTAATTGCTAAAAACCGATGTGTGATAAGCATCATATTTGGAAAAGTATGACTGTGCTGTTTTTCCGACATTGTTGTCAAAATTATAATTGTGTATTCTTATCACTAAGTGATTCTTGAGAATCACAGCTCATCGTTGAGACATATTTTCTGTGACGCATATCAAAAAGGATGGTGGGGCATGTTGGCATGGAGGTTGAAACATTATGATTTCCAATAAACTTTATCATGTTACCATTATGAACTTAGACTTAGACATATAAGGCCATCCATCTGAACTTGCCGCTAACAGGGCAAAGTTGCTAGAAATTGTTGCATGCTTTCTGTAGGGGGCGACTCTGTCTAAATAAACCAACTGTTTGGTAACCAACATTATTTCAATTATCTTAAATCTCCAAAGTCATATGGGTTTGGAATGGCATGAAATCACCAAAAAAATCACCAAAGCCAATTTATCTATGTGTATCAATGGCACTACATCTTAACGTTCTTAAAAATTACATTTCCATCAATAAACCCCTTAGCCCATAATACCATCTAATGTGATCTTAAATTAAAGCATAGGTACCTAATTTGCATATATCAAAGTTTACACATTTTAGAAAGTCTTTCTAATCTTTAATCATCATTAATTCCTTATTTTATGAACAAATTCCTGTTAATCTGTCCACAGGGCTTTTACTAGTTAAATGAAAGTATGATGTTTCCTCTATGTGGTGATGGTGTGGTGAATAATAGGTCTTCCCATGAGGTTGTGAGGTTGAACATACATGAAAGCCATAGCTTTGCTACCGCTTTCAGAGACACATACACAGGATGTGTAAGTATCATATTAGTAGAGAGACATGGTGTGATTGAGGCCTTCAATTAAGTTCTCTCTTTCTTTTTAGGAAGTCCATGAACAAGCATACGTCAGATTATAATCAAGGCTGATATAGGCTGATATATATATCAGATTATAAACAAGGCTGAATAAACCATATGGGCATAAGTGGACATAAAAACAAACCATATGGGTATAGGTAATAGTCATCCAGATTTAACAATGTATTAAAACATTTTTTAAAAATCAATTAATATTTACAGTGACTTGATTACATATCTTCTAAGACACGCATTTTGTAATTTTTCAAAAACAATTTTAATAAATGGCATCTATTTTTTAATAAATTTACACACATGAATTATATATATATAATTCAACCCTTGACCTGCAAGACATTTTGCCACCACAAACAAAAATTGTATGAACAAAGGCATCAGTAAACCTAGAAATTTAATAATACACAATTGAATGTAATGTTAATGAAAAATGAAAATCAAACACTCAAAAATGTACAAAATGTACAAAAATGTACAAAATGATTTAACAACCAAAATGCAAATTTTGTTCAGAATTTTTTATTCTAAACAAATTATTTATTCTTCAATAAATGCTGCATATACTGCAATCCTGGCTCATTTCATGCTTTGAACAAATCTTCCAGATCACTGGTTTTTATTGGTTTTATTTTTATTTGGTTTTAAGTCTATGGCTACAAGAAGATTTTCTCTAAAGGTTCCTAGAGACACAGCTGCAGCCTTATACATAAGTTCAAAATAAGGGTGTTGAAGGAAAAGCACAATATCATCATGGGGAATAAAATGTTCGATCTGAGCAACTGAGAAAAACTCTCAATACTGCCAAAGACTTACAAGAGGAAGCAACATTAGTAACACTTTGTTACTAACACATTTTTCGATGTCCTTGTTACATGTTAGGCAAGGCAAGGCAAGTTTATTTATACAGCACATTTCGTACACAATGGTAATTCAAAGTGCTTTACGTAAAAGAAAGTAAAATACATGTACTTACTTTTATAATAGCAATAAATTATGCATAATTACATGCAAGTAACCCTAAGCCAAACCCTAATCCTAACCCTAACCATAGTAAAAAAAATATATATAAGTATATATAGTTAATTAATATTACTCAGTACTTAAATATATAATTACACTGTAACAATTACACCTTAAAATAAAGTGTAACCCAACATTTCAATGCAGAGTATAGCAAGAACACTAAACAAACATGGCCTTCATGTTGGGACACCTTGCTGAATGCCACTTTTGACCAAGAAGAACATGTAAGGCCGACCTGAATATTCTCAAATGAATTTGTCATTGTACCTGTTCTGGAATAATGTTTTATGGACTAATGAGAACAAACTGGAACTTTATGGACCCATGGTTCAGCTGTATGCCTGAAAAAAAGGCAAAGCTTTTGAGCAGAAAAACCATGATCCCATGCTCAAACATGGAGGTGGACCAGGGGGTGTTTTGCTTTAGCAGTAAGTTAAAATCTTGACTGTATGAAGAACCCCATGGATTCTTTGAAGTATTAGGCCATTTTGGCAAAGATTGTCCTCAGTGCAGAGACTGAAGCTGATCAATGGACTCTCCAGCAGGACAGCCATCTCAAAGTATACATCCAAATCTACTGAAGCCTGAGTCAGGGATTGGTTGTAGATGTTCTTGAGTGGCCTGTTCAGTCTTCAGATTTAAATCTCATTGAAAATATTTGGGGATATTTGAAGAAAGCAGTGGCAATGTGAAAACAATTTCTTCTCTATAGCTCTTGTAAAGGTCTTTTAGCTTGGCCATATTTGCTACTCAGCCCATGCATGTGCTAAAGTTAAATGTATGAATGTGTAGCAGCTAAAGCTAATTAAGTTATGTACATAGTAATGACGTTTCCAAAGGCTTGCTTGTGTTTTAACACAATTTTGTACCATACCATACACATAAGTGACTGCTGATAAGTAAGATAACAGCAGCATCGAATAGGGCTTGAATAATTATGAGAGAGCAGTATAAAAAAAATTAAATAAAAAAAATCTTATAACTCAAAACCATTACATTATACACTGATAAGGCATAACATTATCTGCAAAAAACACTGATTATCTCTTCATCACGGCACCATCTCAACAAATTAGAATACTTCATAAGACCAATAAACACGAGTTTCACAATTTGAGTTGAATTACTGAAATAAATGAACTTTTCCACGACATTCTAATTTATTGAGATGCACCTGTATTAGGCATCAAGTGAACATTTTGACCTCAAAGTTGATGTGTCAGAAGCAGGAAAAATAGACAAGCATAAGGTTTTCAGAGAGTTTGACAAGGGCCAAATTGTGATGGCAAGACGACTGGTTCAGGGTCGCCGGGATTTTGCCGGGACATCTTTTGTTGATTATGGATCAACATTACTGTCCAAAAATATAGACTAAACCCAATCTCTACCCCTAAACCTAACCCTACCCATAATTTATTCCTAAAATCAGTGTGAAATGATAGCTGATTAACAAGGGTTACTGAAAAGTTATCCCTCAAATCTGATTGGTTAATTGGAATGCTGTTCCAGGATCAACAAGGATGTTGATCCAGGAACATGTTGTACTTGGTGAAATCACGGTCACCACTGGTTCAGAGCATCTCCAAAACTGCAGCTCTTGTGGGGTGTTCCCAGTCTGCAGTGGTCAGTATCTATCAAAAGTGGTCCAAGGAAGGAATCTAATCAAGGATCTGTGGGATGTGCTCCACAATGCAACTTACAGGACTTAAAGGATCGGCTGCTAACATCTTGGTGCCAGATACCACAGCACACCTTCAGTGGTCTAGTGGAGCCCATGCCTCAACGGGTCAGGGCTGTTTTGGCAGCAAAAGGGGACCAACACAATATTAGAAAGGTGGTCATAATGTTATGCCTGATCGGTGTACATTATATATTGACATTATACGTTTTAATTAGCCCAAAATGGTTATAGATGCATTTTTTCTGGATCGTCAGAAATACTTACATTACAGTCTCCAGGGGGTTGAATAATTTTGATTGCAGTTTTGTGTGTGTACAACTGCAATCGAAATATATATTAGACTTTTTTTTTTTTACTACACTGTTCATTGTCATTTTTTATTTTCTTTTTTTTAAATGTAAATGTCTTGAAAATGGTAAAACGCTTTCGAAACCAAATGAAATGAAAAACATAAATGCATGTCTAACAACTTGACACTTATTTAAAGTAGTTTTTTTTTTTTTAATTCACACAAGTTTCACACTCAACTAGTGTGGGGCGCTGGTAGCAAGCTCACATTAATTGACCATTTTTATTTTTTTGTCTATAATGAACTTCACGTTTTGCCTGGCTCTGGATCTTCTTTACACATTAACAAGAAAATGTTAATACTAAACCTTGTTTTAACCAACGCAGTCTCATTGCGTTGTTTGGTCCAAGAGAATTTAGCATTAATTTGTGTCTATGTAAAATGGCTCCTTTTTCTGCAAAACCTTTGATAAAATGGCAATAGCATGAGCAGAGGCATGTAAAAGGCCTGACCTCTGTGGCTATATTACTGGGCCAAATCAGCACTTTCTTTGGGGTCAGGATTGATACCATCTTTTGAAACTAAATGACCTAGAAAAAGCGCATGTTTGAAGTATAATGTGGTAAATCAATGGCTTCATAGCATTTAGACTGACACCTCTTTTGCACCTTTGTTGGGCACCGTGGAAAGTGGAAGTGTTGTTCCAACTTAAACTGAGAAACTCAATCCCACAAGGCCATTGGTGTAGTCTAGACTTTTTTTTTTTTTTTTGCCATTTCTGATCACGTGATGCTGGGCGGTGAGCAGTAGTGATTCATTATGAAACTTAAGCTAATTTATACCACATTCAGTTGCTCTTGTAGACTCAAGGATGTTATTCATATAAAATATTCCTATTACTAACGTTAAAATAAAAACAGTATTTTTAAATTGCAATATTTCACACAATTACAGTTTTACTGTATTTTTGATCAAACAAATGTAGCCTTGTTGATCATAAGTATCTTGAGAAATCAAAAGAATGTTGATTATATTTTCATATATATGATAAAAATGGATCATTAAATCATTGTCCAAATTATTATCCAGTAGGATATAGATGCAGGATATATGCATTGTTTAGCTCTACATACAGATAAAAGCTTTTATTGTAGGTTGGAACTGACCAGATGTGAGAAATTGAATTTAACATCAGTCTCACAGTAGGAATTGATCTCATTGACTGTAATTCTGAATTGTGAAATATCCATTTGTGTGCTATTAATGGCCTTTAGTTTTTATTAGTTTGAAGCAGAGTTTGAGAAAGTGGATGAATTGTAGGTGATGATTCTCCAGTGGTCACTTCCTGTGGGGTATATGCGTTGTGTGTGCGTGTGTGTGTGGAGTTTTTTTGAAAATCTAAAAATGCAGAAAGTTTCCTGTGAGGGGTAGGTTTAGGGGTAGGGTTGGTGTAGGGCAATAGAAAATACGGTTTGTACAGTATAAAAACCATTACGCCTATGGAGAGTCCCCATAAACCATAAAAACAAACCTGTGTGTGTGCGTGTGTGTGTCCAAAAGAGTTGGAGGTGATGAAAGAGTAGGCCTTGTTTCCACTCACCCTCATAGTAAGTGGAATATTGAGGTGTAATGGATTCACAAGACAAAAACACACACAGTACTGCATAACACGCAGTTCCATTGGCGCTCCAACCCAACAAAATACTCAAGCACAAACTCTGAGACGAGATCTTTCTACTCAAATGATGTGGCTAGAAATAAAATATTGGCAACTAAGACCAACACTGAGAACTTTAACACTTTATCTCGTGACTAATTGAATGAATGAGTGATAGAAGCATATTTCATTTTCAATTCTCATCAAAGCTTTTTGACCCCTGTTAACGCTATAACTAAACACAGGAAGGAAGTGCGAGAATAGAAGTACAAAGTGTACTGCTTGCACAGAACCCCTAAATCTTCATGTGTGGTTCAGCAAACACTGCAGTGAAGCCAACCTGAGGGTCTTTGCAGAAATGACGCAACCTTGCAAAAAGTTGCCTTTGTGGTACATAGAGGATATTTAAAAACAGCTGACTAGAAACTCTTTGAGTCACAGTAATCTCTGAGCTCTTCTCTGTCCCTAATTTAGAATATGACACTTAGATTGAGATTTTTTTAAGATTAAATAGCTCTGGAAACGTTCAACCAAAAATCAACATAATTTCCAGTGACAACCAACCCACTATCACATGCAAATATTTGTGGCCATGGAAACACCTCGACACACTCAAGAGAGTGAGACATCCTCCCTCGATTCAAAGTTGAAATCAACAACAGTTTTTGCAATTAAAACTTTTATTGACCAGATTTATTAGCCATTATTTATACATTACTCAGTCAATATGACCACTGATCATATTAATATACAATCAGACTTTAAAGAAAATAAATATTTGGATTTAATCTACTTTCTCCTGATACAGAAGCATATTAGTGTTCATTCAATCTGAAACTCTTCTACACAACTTTCCAAAAGAACTTAACAGCCACAGGCAACCGATACATTCAAAATCAAATGTGATTTGACAATGCCAAGCAGACAGATTGCATTGCAATGAAGCTCTGAGGATCTCAAGGTAGTCCAGAGACTGCTGCCCTCTTCATCTGAACTCACAATCGTGCCCTAAGCATCCCCTAACTGATCAGTGAGTCTTGAAGAGGCCAAAATAGTTGCTGTGATAATTTTTGCTGAGCAGATGGGGGTGTGAGACATTGACAAACAGCCAGTCGGATTCCTTGAGATGCTGAAGCAAGCCTATGTGACTCCCGGTCATCCACGGCTTTTTGCTCCCCGCAGAACAGAAGCCCTCTCTGTGATCTTCCATGATTGTACGGTTGTGGCTGTTTCTCTGCAGACGCATTTTGTGAACGTAAAAGTCTTCGGGGTTGCACTTGGGTGAAAGAAACTCCACGCGGGAGTAAACGAAGTACAAACCGGTCTCGTTGACCTGAAGGCCGCCGTTGATGTACTTGACGCCTTCTGTGAAGGCCTCGCCGAGTTTTGCTTCCCACTTCAGAATACCAGATGATGTGCTCTGGTCTGCACGACCTGAACAAAATATCCTGATAAGATACTGTTTTGTAGCGAAAAATGCAAGCAGCTTCTTTAGAGTGCCTTCTGGACCAAATCTTACCTATCAAGTGTGCAGCAGATTTTAGTTTGTTCCTGTTCAGCTCAGCAGGATTCAGGCCTGTCGAATGATAAAGTGAGCAATCAGGTCATCATGTTAACGAGAGAAGATTTAGCACAGGATGAAGCTGATAATTGATAACTTGGTCACACAACTCACCAACTTGTCTCTGTGGAGCGCTGCTCTGCATTTGTGCGGGCATTTCCTGCCATTGGAGGGAAGAAAAAAGGGTCACAAATTGTTCACACATATTGTGCATTCAAAAATATTCTCAAGCTGATACAAACAGGTCTTTTTTGCAAACATAGATATACTAAAGTGAATTGACTATTAGTTATGAGAAAGAGAGGCTGGTGTTAGACTTCTCTACAGTTGAAGTAGAGGATTTCCTGTAGCCTTGTGACCAGTGACCACAAGTTTTTTTTCTCACTTGTAATTATGTCCTACTCAGTCGCGTGCACACGATGGAATGGAAACTGAAAAATTATACTCCCATGAACATCAAAGAGATTCAGATTACATAAACAAATAATAAAGCTCTTGTCTGATTTCCAGGTGGTGTATGAGTAACTGTCAAGGCTTCAAATCTCTTAAAAATTGTGATGTGTCAATATATATGCGAGTCAGTATGCTGTAAAGCATTTAAGCACCTAAAAGGAATTTTAATTCCACTGAATTAAAAGAGCATAATTCTCAAAATGTATTTCCTAAACACTTTTATTTCACACAGGTGTCCTCGACACAGGTGTAGTTCATCACATTAACTATGAACATGATCCAGTGACATTTGTTAACCAAAAAGTGTCAAAATACTTAATACAATATTATTGTTTTTGTTTGTTCTTTTTGTGAAATGTTTCACTTTTGCTATCTTTCTTGTAATTAAATGTCACTTTATCAGATGTATTACAGATTATAGATATAGATGTATAAAAAAATACACCTTAGTTGATATTTTGTCATTGAATAAAATCCCTTTGATTCTCTCTCTCTCTCTCTCTTTCTCTCTCTCTCTATCTATCTATCTATCTGTCTATATATTA
>NW_015554084.1:422481-423019 GCF_001515605.1 Sinocyclocheilus anshuiensis | reverse complement strand
GAATAAAAGCCCTTTGATTTTCTCTCTCTCTCTCTCTCTCTCTCTCTATCTATCTATCTATCTGTCTATATATTAAAATCACATCACAATATAAATACACTGTTAAGTAGCTCTTACCTGTGACAGCCGTTGCACTTCAGTCTGTAACCTCAGGATCTGATAAGCTCCCAGTCCCAGGGCTGCAAAAACCAGCAGGAGTATCAGTGTCAGTACCCAGGCCATCCCAGCATTCGTTCCCCCCCAGCCCCTTTTCTTCATCTCAGCTCGGGCAGGGGGGAACGTCCAGCAGGGCACCAGTTCTGGCTCTGCGTGTCTGGGCATCTGCTGATGGTAATACCGATGTTGGTTAGGGTGACCTCTGCCAGAATCCACCATGAACACCGGCCGGGACGGGTGGCCAGAGTTACTGCTCATGTCTGCAGAGCTCAGAGGTGTGTGAGTGACGAGAGAGTATGTTTTGAGAAGGTTGTTGCTGAACATCGGTTTTAAAAATGTCCTTCAGTGTGGTTAAGACTTCCCACCCACACTTGCGTGCACA
>NW_015554084.1:419344-422122 GCF_001515605.1 Sinocyclocheilus anshuiensis | reverse complement strand
CACACACACACACACACACACACACACACACACAAGACGTCTGTCTATCTCTCTCATTCTCTGTCTCTGATCCTTTCTTCCTGTGTCTCATGCACACTGATGCATAGGATTGATTATTATGAATTTTTTGGTCGGTATATCAGCATTCGCATGCATTTGTGGCAAACCGATGTGCATAAAGTCGTATCTGAAAAGGCTATAATAGTGACATCATGGACAGGAAACCATTCATCTTGAGTGTTCTGTGCACTTGCAGGCAAACTGCTCTCGCAGTTATTAGTAAGTGTAGCATACGAATAAAAGATTTACAATTTAAGATTTATGATTTACTTCTTAAAGAAACCCTTTAGCCCAAAATGACAATTTTGTAATTTACATTCACCCTCATGTTGTTTCAAATTCAAAGTTTTTTTTTTCTCTGTAACAATAAAAAAAGTTAATTTTTGTCTTTTTTACTAACTGATTAATAAAAAATTCATTAATAATAGGATCAGTAAATACATGAGATCTTTTCAATAAACTGGACTGAATTATTCAATCACAATTTGGAGTAATATGGACTACATCTATGGTGCTTTTTAATATTTGTAGCTGAACCAGCCCAAACAAACTGTGATATTGTACGAAAAAGGCCTGTGTGAAGATTCTTTAAAACTAATCTTTTGTTCCATAGAAGAAAGGAAATAATGAATAGTTGTAATTTTGGAGTAAACTGTGCCTTTCCTTGGCAAAAGTTTGGTCTGAGCATTTGATTAAAAGCTTTAGTGCATTTTTTCATGCATTCAATCACACATCCATTAATGCACTAAAACAAATCAAAACTTGCTTTACTCTAAGTTTCAGGCTCTTCCATAGGTCAGTGTGGCATGTCATCTGCATATGAGGCGAAGGATTGCATGTGACAGAGTTCTTTAGAAGGGCCACATGTCTTTTTAAAGACCACCAGCATCCTGTCAGCCATCACATAATGTACAAAGGTTGACTGAGAATAGAAACTTTAGAGCAAGTTGTCAGATGGGTTACTTTGTGACATGGCCTGCTGTGTCAAACCCACCACTCAATCACGGTCTGATGGTGTGACATACTGTACTGGATTATAAATTCATTCATTAAGGATTATGTAATTGTTTTTATTAGATATTAAACATGGTTGAACTTAATAGAAATGGTGACTAACGGCATTTTATGTTCACTTGCAAATTTTTTATGTTCTCCAATGGATGAAAAAAATGAGATTAGAGGAAATAATTATATTTCAATAAATTTGTGTTATCACAAAAAACTTTGCATTTGCTTGCAAAAGTTGTGTTCTTGTGCAAAAGTTTTTCATTTGCAAGAACTGGTGATGGAAATATTATAAAATTCGCCCGATTAACTTTGCATTCTCCAACAAATAGTTTTGCGTTCTATTTTGTGTTTGTTTGAAAACGTCTACATCCTTTTATAGAGATGGTGATGGTCAAAAAATAGGATGAGAGGAAAAAATTATTTACATTTTTTCATGATCGCTTGCAAAAATTCTGCGATCTCCTAAGAAACTTTGTGTTGACTTACAAAAGTTTTGTTCTTAAGCAATTTTTATTTTAAAGGGATAGTTCACCCAAACATGAAAATTCTGTCATTAATTACTCACCCTCATGTCATTCCAAAGCTGTAAGACCTTTGATCATCTTTGGAACACAAATTAAGATATTTTTGATGGAATCTGAGAGCTCTCTGACCCTCCATAGACAGCAAGAGTACTACCACGATCAGCGTTGTTTACGTTCAGTAGACAACACATGCATGCTGAACACAGATTACGTTGATTACGTTCTGGGGTACTCTCCAAAATGATGGAAGATGGTAACTTGGGGAGAAGAACTGCTGAATAAATAATGTTAATACTGTTTTATTTGAGCACAAAAAGCTTCGTAAAATTACGGTTGAACCTCCGATGTCACATGGACTATTTTAACCATGTCCTTGCTACGTTTCTGTGTGTTGATCGTGGTAATATCCTTACTGTCTGTGGAGGGTCAGAGAGCTCTCAGATTCCATCAAAGATATCTTAATTTGTGTTCCGAAGACGATCAAAGGTCTTACAGCTTTGGAACGACATGAGGGTGAGTAATTAATGACAAAATTTTTGGGTGAACTATCTCTTTAATGCTTTTGTGCGTTCTCCCAATAAAGAATCAGAATCAGAATGAGCTTTATTGCCAGGTATGTTTACACATACGAGGAATTTGTTTTCGTGACAGAAGCGTCCACAGTGTAACAGAATGACAGTGACAGAACAAAAAACACAGATAATAAAAAATAAAAAATAGAACAAGTAAATAAGGAATAAAAATATATAAATCGACAATTGTATGTGCAGGTATATTACAATAGACAGCTTTGTATGTACAGGTACTGTATATTATGTGCAAATTTTAGGTGTAGACTGAGTATGAGTGTTAGATAAATAAGTGTATGAGTGTATAAATAGTGTGTGTTCCACAGTTATTGTTAAGTGTTCATGAGATGGATGGCCTGAGGGAAGAAACTGTTCCTGTGTCTGGTCGTTCTGGTGCTCAGTGCTCTGTAGCGTCGACCAGATGGCAACAGTTCAAAGAGTGAGTGTGCTGGATGTGAGGGGTGCAGAGTGATTCTGCCAGCCCTTTTGCTCACTCTGGATAAGTACAGTTCTTGGAGAGAAGGGAGGGTTGTACCAATGATTCGCTCAGCAGTCCGGACTACCCTCTGAAGTCTTCTGAAGTCAGATTTGGTAGCTGAGCTGAACCAGACAGTTAT
>NW_015554084.1:418422-418522 GCF_001515605.1 Sinocyclocheilus anshuiensis | reverse complement strand
ATTTCAGACAGACTGGTGTAACGGGCCTGGGGCCTGGTGCTTTTTTCCTTTTCTGCTTCCAAAAGGCTTGGCGCACCTCTTCTTCGCTGATGCAGGTTTG
>NW_015554084.1:402061-417486 GCF_001515605.1 Sinocyclocheilus anshuiensis | reverse complement strand
AAAAAAAACTACACACACACACACACACACACACACACATATATATACTGTATATATATAGGGTATTTGCTTTGTGTGATTTGTTTGTTGTTGGATTTCTTTTAACATGTCCAAATAATTTTTGATTATTTTTATTCCAGCTTTAATTTTAGTTATTTTAGTACTCCAAGTTAAACTGAAAATGAGGGATGTTGCCTTAGCAGAATTTTTTATATATATTATTATTATTTTTCAATAAAAGTTTATTTTTTAAAGTATTTTTTTAGGCTAGATATTTAATTAAATATTTGTATATACTAATTGTATTATAACATAAAAGTTTTTAGTTTAAAATGTTTCACAAAATTCAATAACCAAGTACATTTGTTTGAAGCAAACATCAGACCTCAACATTTATGGTAAGTTCTTTAATTACTGGCTTTTGCAGCGTCATTGTGTGCAATATGATCACAATATTCCATTTGACGATTTTTGTGGCATCTCCGCTCAAATGACTGATTAAATCATAACTTGATCCACTTTTGCTTTTGCTCATGGCAGTAATGCAAATTTCCGCCGTTGGGGAGTTTACACTGCAGCAGCGGAAACTCCTCGAATGCAAACAGGCAATGACATGGTACATATCCAAGGGCTTAAAACAGTAGGAGGAGGGAGCACTTTTGGGGAAAAGGAACACAGAAAGGTACAAGTTGAGCAATTTATTACAATACTAATGCTTTAACATTCTTCATGATGAATAGCATGAGAAGTGGGTATATGAGATTGAGGCCAAGCTACTGATGAAAATGGCTGATTTTTCCGGGAAGGCCTAGCAGTGATGACTTGCAAAAGGGTATGCAGCAGGTTGAGGGGTTTAAGGTGATGCCTTTTCTTGCCTCGGTTTCAACCACATTATTCACCTCACTGTCATAGCCTTAACCATTCTCATGCAGACCCCTGAGATTGCACTCTGCAAGATCGAAAGCGCACGAACACACTCATATGCACAGACAGACCGTTTCATGTGGCAGCTCCTGTTCTTTAGTGGTATGTGAAATTGGGTTTACTGAAACTCATTTTCCGCTGCATCACTGTTTACAAACACTCGAGCAAATCTCTTTAAGGGTTAGATAGCATATGAGATGGAACGTTATTTATTTAATAGTTCTAGATGCATGAACATAACGTGTGTGTGTGTGTGTGTGTACATTTTCATATTTGTGATTGATATTTTAATGTACATCAATTGTTTGAAAATGTTGAGTATTTCCAAATGCTATATGGTTTAGATTTATTTATATTTAGTTACAATTATTTATACAATTTTAGGTTGCACTTTATTTTACAGTATATGCACACTTACATGTACTAACCTAAGAAATTACTGGGTAATATAAGGTAACTAAATGGGTTAAGGTTAGGTTTGGGTGGTTCAAGGTTAGTACCTAGTTATTACCCAGTTTTTGTAATTACTTTAATAAGCACATACATGTGGAACAGGACTGTAAAAAGGTGTGACTAAATTTTCAGTTTTAAGAGCAACTATAATTAATCTATCCTGAACTCAGTGAGTCTGATATATTAACCATGTTTCAATTATATTGAAATATGTATTCAAATACACACGTGTCATGACCAGTCATTGCAACATTGTGGGAAATTCAAAACGTATACTGCAAGCAAAGCCTTTTTCAAGGCATTTCAATGTCATGGATGACAAAAAAAAAAAGCCAAAAATCTTTTGTTGTAAATTCCGCAGAGGAAACATTTGCTTATTTGACAACTGACGTGTGCAGTAGTTGCATCAGTTTTCTTACTTCACCTCACAGGTATGGGAAACCCTGTCTGCCCTGTGAGCAAATGTAGCCAATGGTGCTAGAAGTCACACAAAGGCATTCTGAATGAGTAAGACATCACCACTGCTGCTTGGTAACAACGCTCTGCTCTTGCTCAGTTTCCCAGAAGTGTTGCCTGCTAAGCAATTCTTGCTGCTGATGTATGAGGGGTTTTGGGGTCGGACCGTGGGCCGCAGGGCAAAGCCCTAGTTCTCTTACCAAACTGTAGGAAAAATTATGTATTTTTTCGTGAACACAGACATCTTTCTGTCTCTCTCTGACTCAGCATATTTGCACATACTGAACTTTTAAAAGTCTCGCAGTCATTTTAATCAGGCCTGTTGTGGCGCACGCATTATCAAAACTCATGTCAATCTGAAACTTTGAGGTTTGTATAGCAATACTCTCACATAAGTGGTTCTGTACACTTTTAAGTTCATCAAAGAGCATTTTTCAGCGAATAGGATTCTTGAATTGACTTCATGGTGCTTTAATGATTTCATAAAAAAATAAAAGGCCATTCTTGAACCGTTACATTAACGGGTCTTCAGATCAGTGTTTTGTTTTCTGTATTTTTTAAAGCACCAGTACATTACTTATTTTGTCAGGTACAAGTGAATATAATGTGAACAGAATGTTTATGTCACTTAAAATGTGGCGTCAACCTGTTAAAATCCTTTGTGGTTGAAATTGAAACTTTATAGATACCGAAGATGTACTTCCCAGATAAACTTATATAACAGTAAACACTTCATATTTTGTTTTTGACAAGTAATCACTTACATCCCATTCAGAGTTCTACTCTAACCACATCTCAGCCATTTCCGTTCTCTTCTTAACACTGCTTAACACATTCATAGCCAGAATAAACTAGGTTAAGACAAATAGTATAAACACACAAACACAGGTGATTTACAGCTTTCAGGGTTCACTCGAAAATGTTTGACTTTCAAGTTTCACTTTCATGCATCAGATATATTTTGAATATCAAATGTTAAAGGGATAGTTCACCCAAAAATGAAAAGTCTGTCAAATTACTTACCCTCAAACTCATGTTCATCTTTGGAATACAGATTAAGATATTTTTAATGAAACCTAAGAGGTTTCTGTATCTACATTGAAAGACCAGGTAACCAAAGCTTAAAAAGATCCATATTAAGGAATCATAAAACGAATCCATATCAATTGAGTGGATTAATCCAAGCCTTAGGAAGGGACTCTTTATTTGATTAACAGAGTAAATAAGGGCTTTTATTTACATATAAAACACACAAACATATAGCAAATCCCATAGGATAAACACAGACTTTTGTGCATCACAGGCTAAAAACAAACCTCACTGGTTATTGTGTGTGCAAATTAAATCTGTTCATCCATAAAAATACTTATATTTAAGATGGTCGATTCCGGTTTTGGTTACCTGGACTTTCAAAGGAGGGACATAAACCTTTCAGATTTCATTAAAAATATCCTCTTTTGTGTTTCCGAAGAATGACCAAAGTCTTATGGGTTTGGAACGACACTGAGGGTGAGTAAATTATGGCAATTTTCATTTATGGGTGAACTATCCCTTTAAAAGTGCAGCACCATGTATTCAACTGAAAACATAATAATAATAATAATAATAATAATAATAATAACTATGTTTCATCAGCTAATGAGAATAATGAGATTTAATAATTTCACAAACTGAAGTTTCATTTCACTAAACTATATCTCCTCATCTGAGGACGATGAGTAGCAGCCGAGTCCCAGTAAATGTTCAGTTTTACTCTGGGCTGTTTCAGCACTGGGAGACTGACGTGTTGCTTCTTTTGCTGCAGTCTGTGCTAGCGGGAGGCTGTGGAGGTTGGGCAGGCCGGTGAGCAGCACTCGTGTCAGTGTACCGGTGTCCTGCTGTTGCCCGGCGAGAGCCACATGTGAACTGGCCACCGCCACAGCGAGTCGGGACTGGCCGAAGCACAGCGGGATTAATAATTTCACAAACTGAAGTTTCATTTCACTAAACTATATCTCCTCATCTGAGGACGATGAGTAGCAGCCGAGTCCCAGTAAATGTTCAGTTTTACTCTGGGCTGTTTCAGCACTGGGAGACTGACGTGTTGCTTCTTTTGCTGCAGTCTGTGCTAGCGGGAGGCTGTGGAGGTTGGGCAGGCCGGTGAGCAGCACTCGTGTCAGTGTACCGGTGTCCTGCTGTTGCCCGGCGAGAGCCACATGTGAACTGGCCACCGCCACAGCGAGTCGGGACTGGCCGAAGCACAGTGGGAGGTCCTGGTCTGGGGGGTTGGAGGCTTGGGTGGTAGCGGCAGCTGATGGGGTGCGTAGTTCTTGTATATTAGTGCGAGATATGCGGTTTCCTGCTTCCTCTTGATGTACTTATTAACATCCTCTTCCTCTCTGCAAGGGCCGCTTGGGCTGTGGAGGCACAGCTTTTTTTAGCTAAGAAAAAAAAATGATGACTACATTTATATGCACATCATTTTCCTATTTAGGTTTATATTTTGGCTATAGTAAGGTCTACATTAATTCTGATGTCTACAGGATTTACATTAACCACAGTTTCTTGAATATCCCTGCATACATATAATCAGCATACGTAATGACGTCAGGACAAATGTAGGTGATGACGTTACTTTTAAAGGAATACTCCACCCAAAAATGAAAATGTGCTGATTTACTCACCCTCAGGTCATCCAAGACGTAGATGAGTTAGTTTCTTCATCAGAACAGATTTGGAGAAATTTACCATTGCATCACTTGCTCACCAATGGATCCTCTGCAGTGAATGGGTGCCGTCAGAATGTTTTGTAGAGTCCAAACAGCTGATAAAAACATCACAACAATCTACACGACTCCATCTGTTAACAGCTTGAGAAGTGAAAAGGGGCGTGTTTGTAATAAACAAATCCATCATTAGGGCTTTTTTTAATTTCGGACAAGTAGCGGTGCTCCTATCAGGACTTTTGAGGCCGATCACCGATTGCCGTTCACTGAAAGCAGTATCTGCCGATACGATCACCGATACCAATCTTTTTAAAGCGTTCTTTTTATCATGTAGAATTATTTATAGTGATGATCCAATCAGGATTTTTAGACATTTATTCAGGGCCTGAATTTCATTTTTGAAAATGAATTCCCCTCTTAGGTAACTCTTGTGAGAGGGATTTTTTAATTTAAGGCAGTGGTCTCAAACTCAATTCCTGGAGGGCCACAGCTCTGCAGAGTTTAGCTCCAACCAGCTCCAGCTTGGAAGTTTCTAGTAATCCTGAAGACCTTGATTAGCTGGATCAGGTGTGTTTGATTAGGGTTGTAGCAAAATTGTGCAGAGTTGTGGCCCTCCAGGAATTGAGTTTGAGACCACTGATTTAAGGGGTGGAGGGGGCATTTTTTAGACATTTTTCGAAAATATATATTTATCTCACCTAAATGTTTGATCATGCACTGCATTTTTGTTTTTACAATCATGCAATTGTTGCACAATAGCTTACACACAGCACAAGCCTGATTTTGAGAGCTGTATGTGAGGTTCACACATACTCTGTTTGCAGTGCGTATGCAGTCCATGTGCAGTACAGAAGCAGCACAGACTGTGCTTTCACACAGGAATCTGCAACTGATCTGTGGCTGTTTACTACAAACACAACATTTATCCATTATTTTGATTTCAAATCCAAACATTGTTACTTAAAATGCTTTTTCTGCATTGTGATTCTTTTTTTACACAGTACAGTATAATGCAATCTTTCACAGACATGTTTAAATGCAATAAATATAAGAAACACATTATTCAATGATTTTTACTTTTGCATGTACTTATATATTAAGTTGCTCAAGCAAGTGGCAAAAAATTTTAACTACTTTTCTTACATTATCACAAACATTCTAAATTAAAACTTACCACTGACAGTCTCTACTGCCTTTTCTTTTGCATTTAATTCTTTATTTCAAGCAATTCTGCGGTTCATAAAGAACTTTGTTTTCCTTCCTCCACGAGTGCCATCTATTATTGCCTTCTTTATCTAAAAGTGCTCTTTTCCTTTAAACCTAGCCAAAAAGCCATAGCCTATGTGTTGACTGAAACACAGTAGACTTTAATTATTTGCATTTATGGTGTAATTACTACATTTTCGTGTCAATCCATGTTCACATTTACCGCAAACAATGCGCTGTTACTTTAATTCAGCGCTTGCAGACACGCCGCTACTGGAACGCACTGCCGGGTGCAGTGTGAACACTTTAATTCGTTAGCATGAGCGCGGAAAAAATACACACCACGTATGCACTGCAAACAGAGTAATGTGAACCTGGCGTTATGTGTGAGCGCTGCGAGTGTGCATGAGCGCACGGTCTCCAGGAGAGCGCGCGAGCGCTGAATGGTTAAACACTGGTAAGAATTTAAAAGTAACGCAATTTATAAATTTTAGTGACGATGTGACACTGCCTCGATTGTGCAAGTGACAATTCCTGTGTCAACTGTGCAGCTCGCTTATAGACAGACGCGATGTGTGGTGATTTGAAGCCATTTGCGTATTTTGAGAGAGAGAGCGCGCGCGCGCGCGGTGATTCACTCACGTTGTTTGTGAAATTACGTCTCACACAAGGTTTTCAATTCACTTTATAAGTTATTTAATGAAGAAATATGAAGGTGAGTACCTCACCTTCAGCATTATAATTATTTCATCGCGCCGGACAGAGACTGAGACGGTGCATGTCGTGCCAAACCTCTCACGGGTCACGGGGTCACGGCAGCGTCATCAGCTTGAGATCGCCCTTTTTAGAGACCGCTGATCAAACATCCCAACGTGATTATCGGCCGATAGTGATCGGTAGCCGATCAGTTGGAGCACCCCTAGTAAATTTTCAACAAATGTTTATTTTTTTGGATGAACTATTCCTTTAAATAGACAATGTTGGCATTGTCAAACAAAGACTGGTAATATAATAGCATAAACTAACAGGTGTTTTGATTGCTGACTGGATCCTGCCTCCTCTTGGCATATGCTCGAGTTTCCCAATGCTTGTGTTTGCAGGTAGGGTCCAGGGAGCATAGTTTCTTTAGGAAGCGTTTGTATTTAGTCTCCAGTTCCTCAATATGCTGACAGAACTCATCTATCTTCCTGTCTGGGTAGTGAGATAACTGCGACGGCTGCAAAATACAGATGCAAAGCTGTAAATATTCACAACTACTATCAGCTATCAACAAATCGACAGATAAAAGTCTTCTCCTACCCGAATGTGTGAGACTCATGATCAAATAAACCATACATTCCACTCTTCGGTTTGTGCATGACATGCAATGAATGTGCAAGATCAGTATCAAACACTGAGGCTGTATTTGTACAGCCACAACGTTCATCTAATATAACTGACATAGTACACACATTTACATAGTTTATGCACACTGGCTTGACCCAGTTGATGGCATTTAAAATCTTCCTACTATCTATCTATCTATCTATCTATCTATCTATCTATCTGTCTGTGTGTGTGTGTGTGTGTGTGTGCTTGTGCAAATTCATTCTCTGCCAGCAGGAGGCGCTTTTGGAGCGGCAGAAATAGAGGTTTGCCCGGTATTGGCTGTACACAAAGCAGTGCTCCGCTCACAAAAGCTGCTTTATCAGGCATTACATGCAAGATGAAATGAAAATGACATCGAAAACTTTCTGAAGACAGTCAGTTTCCTTCAGAGATACAGTGATATAAAAACACTCTTGCTGCGTTTTGATTTTGAAACATGCAGTGCTCTGTTTATTCAACAAAGTCAAAGCCTTTTGTGGGCTGCCACAAATAAATCAATGTATGGGAAACACTGTGCTTATTGAACTGTAAGGCTTCAAGCTTATTACCATGTTAGGACTTAACCTCTTATCTGGCCATCATAGGTCATCATATCCAGTGTTGCGGGTAACACATTTCAAGTAACGCAAGTTACGTAATCAGATTACTTTTTTTCAAGTAACTAGTAAAGTAACGCATTACTTTTTAACTTAGAAGAAAATATCTGAATTACTTTTTCAAATAAGCAATGCCTGTTACTTTGTTTTTCCATGTATTGACTGACAGATCTCGTGTTGCCTAAATGTGAACCTGCATTTACTCATCTCACCTGCACAAAAACAGATTCGGTATTCCTCAAAATGGATAAAAACAGTCAAATGCAAACTCAGAATATTATACAAACCTCTAATAATTAAAGCTGCAGTCTGTAAGTTTTGCCTCTTTGTTGCCATCTCTGTTTTAAACCTGCAATTGCAGTTATTTGCGGAATTATCTTCTATGTGTGGGTTGTGCACCAGCACAGGCCGGCTCCAGCATGGATAAATCTAATGTTTTGAGGAGGTGTGTGTGGCTGTCAGTCACACAGTATGACCCAAAGAAGAATTTTCACCGGATATTGTAGCCTAAACAAGTAAGTAACAAGCAGGGCCGGCGCTAGCTATAGGCAGAGCAGGCAATTGCCTAGGGCCTCTGGCCTCCATAACCGTAACCTAATACACTAGTTAACCAATCAAGACGGGCAGCGTAAGACTATGCTCTTTGTCCATTGGACATAAAATAACTGTCACTCACCTGAAAAGGAACCAGTTAATATCGCTGTTTAAATGTGGTTCTGCACCCCTTGAATGCATGAAGAGACTGTCTACAGTGATGAACGAAATCCAATTTTCCTGCATACTGCCTGATGGCGCCGAAACGAGTGCATCCCTCTGGGGCTTCTAAGCGAAAAGCTAAACATGCACGCAAAGAAAGCGCAGCTCGTGATGCAGGTATGTGAGCTATTGTCATGTATTTTGATTGTAATATATATAATTAAAATAAACAGATCCTCATTCTGCCGATTCACATCAGCGTCTTTTGAAGATGGATCATTATTTGCTGCCGGAGTTCAAAACAGCGCGAGCGCCATGACACGGTTAGATTTTAATTTGCGTATGTATAACGCTTTGAATCTGAGCTGATCGACTGTACATTGACATTGCAATGCAGGAGCTGACTTTCAAAATGCTAAAGAAAAAGTTAAAGTTTATTAATAAAAACAGCAATCGCAGCTAGGCTAGAGCATTGTTTATTATTTCAAAAAGTACCTCAACTATGTGTATAAATTCCGGTGATGTTTACATTATCATAATAACCTACTTCATATTACATTTTCATATTTATTTATTTTTTAGTTTTCAAATAAATTGTGCTGATGTATTTACTGAATAAATACAATTTAAGGACAAATACATTTGAAGAAGTTAACTCTTCTTTTTAGTAGTTTGTCTTTTTCACTTCCACTATTTATTTGGTTATAGTGCACATTTAGGGTTTCTAAATGCAATAGATAATATGACAATCTATGTTGCTTCAGTAGGAGGGGGAAATTGTGTCCATATCCAGCTAGAAAAATGGCATTTTACTCCCCATTTTACTTTATAGAGTAGACAAAAATGTTCGTTATAATAGTGGGTTAGTGTGTTGAATAAATTACTGAACAAATTACTAAAAGTCCAGGGTGATTTAGTCAGTGTGTCCATGAGAGTAATTTCTAATAAAATTATAATTTTAACTTGCTAAAGTTAGCATTTTAAAGTAATGAGAAAAAAACATTATCTAAACAATTGTATTATTTTATAGTGTAACCTAGCTAATGACATTACTTAGGACCACTGATGAGATTTTTAAAAACAAGTGGCGAGTCAGAAGAACAACAGGGCAGAGAGAGAGAAGAGCAAGAGAGTAGCCTTGAGGTAGAGAATCAACAGGGCAAAGAATGCGAAGATCCAGAGAGTGATTTATGAGGAAGACCAACTACAGGGCAAAGAGCCAGAGAGTGTTTGTGAGGAACTCAGCAAAGAGAGTGAAGGGCCAGAGAGTAGCCATGAGGTTGAAGGCAACAGTAGTGCGAGACTAGAAGTCACTGAGTCTGGACTAGACACTGCCACACCTGGAACATCAGCAAAAAGTGAAACACAGTACCTGAAGCTCAGCCTATTGATCCAGCTTTATGGCCTGATACCGTTTCACAAAGTTTCAGAACAGAGGCAGTGCGAAGAGGACCATTTAAGGTCAGAGAAAGTTATGTCTTTCCAAAAAATACAGATGGACGAGCCTTTTCACAGTTTGTTTTATAGAAAAATGTCTAATGGTGAAAGAGTCAAAAGATCATGGTCGTCATATTCGGAGGTGAATGATGCAGTCTTTTGCTACAGCAGCAAACTTTTCTCTACCCAAGTAATTAAGCTCAATAAAGGAGGATTAAAAGACTGGAAGAACATCCACACCATCCTGCACAGCCATGAGAACAGTTCTGAGCATATAAGTATCATGCAGAAATGGAGGGAATTAGAATTGCAGATTAAAACTGCATGGTCAAACCATAGATCAGCAACAGATGACCCTTTTGGAGGAAGAAAGACAGAGGTGGCTAAATGTTCTCACAAGGCTGTTAGCAATTATACAGCCTCTTGCTGAGAGGAATCTTGGATTTAGAGGATCCACAGACAAACTCTATGATTCTGATAATGGTCATTTCCTGAAGGAAGTGGAGCTTCTGGCAAAGTTTGATCCAGTCATGCAGAAGCACTTGGCTAAAATCAAAGATGGAAGTACACACAAACTACTTGGGTAAAGACATACAAAATGAGCTACTGAATCTCATGAGTAGTCAACTGACCAAAGAAATAGTTGCAAAAATCAACACTGCAAAGTACTTTTCAATCATCCTTGATTGTACACTAGACATTAGCCACCAGGAACAGATGTCTATCATTATACGCATTGTGGAACTTCAGCCAGAGCCAGAAATAAATTAATATTTTCTGGGATTCTTGGTTGTGGAACAGACGACTGGCAAAAAGCTGTCAACTGTAATCCTAAATAGGTTGAAGGACCTTCAGATTGATTTTATGGATGGTTGAGGTCAGTCATATGACAACGGCTCTAACATGAAGGGCAAGAAGCAAGGTGTACAAGTTAGGCTGCTTGAAAAGAACCCAAGAGCCCTGTTTGTCCCATGTGGGGCACACACATTAAATCTAGTTCTGGCAGATGCAGCAAGAGCTTCAAAGGATGCCATTGGATTAGTTGGACACCTGCAGAAACTATTCAGCTTTTTTTCAGGATCCACTCATGTCAAGAAGTACAGTGAAGAACACCTAACCCTAAGCACTCAGCAAGGAAGGACATGCAGATATCTCAGGAATGGAAATGGCAGAAGAGATCCTCAACCTTCCACCATCACCATCAAAAAACATAGCTATGGAGCTTCTCAGATTTCTTCACCAGAAACAACTGCAGGAGATATATTCATATCTCTGGATTGCGCTCAGAATTGCAGTTACCTTGCCAGTAACTGTAGCAGCTGCTGAGAGAAGTTTCTCAAAACTGAAGCTTGTAAAGAATAACCTGCGTTCCACAATGAATCAGGAATGACTTTGTGGGCTTGCTGTAATCAGCATTAACAGAGAACTTGCCCAGCAGATTTCTTATGAAGGAATTATTGATGACTTTGCTTTAAAAAAATGCAGAAAAGTGCCTCTGTAGGTGGCTGCAGCTATGACCAAGAAGAGCTGGTCCAGATGACCGTTCTTTTTTTTCTTTACCTTAAAATTTTATTAATATGCACATTTAAGTAAATATATAAAAGTAACGATAACAGGTTTTGTATAAATAAAAAGGGTTAGAAATTATATTTGTTTCAAATGCTTTTTATTTATTCTGAAAAGTGGAGGGACGGAGGCCAGGGGGCCTCCAATATAAATTTTGCCTAGGGCCTCAAATTGTCTAGAACCGGTCCTGGTAACAAGTCTGCCACTTTTGTTCTGACCAACTGAGGAAAAAAGCATTACAATAAATCACGCAACCAACGGTGATTAAATCTAATGATCAGTTAGCTCATATCACATCAAACCGTGCTAATTATTATTATTGTTATACTTTTTTCTCAAATTGTTAATGTTAACAACATCAGCATTGCGTGACTATGTGTATAGTGTGTATTAGCGTGTATATTTAAATTTCTGTACAGTCTGTACTCTAATTGTCATACCATTCAAATTTCATATAAATAAACTCTTTTAACCCAAAAAGCAAATTATTCTTCCCTAGAACTGGTTCTCTTTAAAATACAAATGTTGAGTAATCCCACGTAGGCTATCTGTAATCAGAATCACATTTAAAACTGTAAATATGATCTAATTTCAGTCACATGTGTTTCATAATCCTTTCTGGATAACAATCCGCCATCAAAATAATAAATTTAATTATTCCAGATGCTGTGAGAAAAGGCTATAAACCAGGGGTGTCAAACTCAGTTCCTGGAGGGCCACAGCCCTGCACAGTTTAGATTCAAATCTACTTAAACACACCTGATCCAGCAAGTCATTTAGGCTTATTTGAAAACTACATGGTATGTTGGAGCAGGATTGGAACTAAACTCTGCAGGGCTGTGGCTCTCCAGGAGCTGAGTTTGACGCCCCTGCTATAAACAATCTGCCACCTGCAGCATCCTCACATGTGATATAGCCTACTAGCCGGGACAACTTCTTTATGTTTACAGACGTGACGTAATGACGTGGCGGCATGGTCGAATTTCCCACAAATTCCTACCAGTACCACTCAAATTAGAAAACATTATTATAAGCTTACCGTTGTTAATCGGGCTAAAGTAAGGCGATAGTTTTGAACACTGGCTGGTTATACTTGCTCAAACTGTACAGACATTAATTTACATTTCCTTCACCCTGAGGTGTATTCATTTCACTTTTGGTGTGAAAGGGCTTTATAAAAGAAGAACTTTTTTATATATTAAAAACAAACAAGCAAGCCCTGACCAGATTTAAAAAGTAACTCAAAAGTAATGTAATGCATTACTTTCCAAAAAAGTAACTAACGTAATTAGTTATTTTTTTAGGGAGTAACACGATATTGTAATGCATTACTTTTAAAGGTAACTTTCCCCGACACTGATCATATCATAGGTCTGAATCTGATGAAAATAAGCACAATCTTAGCTTGGTCTCTCAGACTGACTGCTGAAATGGGCCCCAAACCCCTTAAAAACCAGCCAACACACTCACCTGACCAGGATGGGAGACCAGCAAACCAGACTGGGCTGGTTTAAGAAGGTAAGATCAGCAGGGGTGTAATCTGAGTTCACATATTGTTTACAAGCATACAATGTATTAATTATATTTATGATACCTTTAAAATACCTTCTACAATTATTGAATGTATTTCTCAATTTGAAAAAATCTGTTCTGTTAAAATGTCAAACAATCATATTTGCCAAGAGACTGCTGAGGGCAGTAAATACTACTGTATATACTGAGAAAAGTTTTCTCAGTTTTAATGATTTAGAGGTTGTTATTCATGCATTAATTTCAACAAGGCTGGATTACTCTAACGCTCTTTATGCTGGAATTAACCAGTCTTCACTATCACGTTTACAATTGGTACAGAATGCTGCTGCTCGCTTTTTGACAGGGACCAAAAAGAGGGATCATATTACCCCTGTGTTAGCTTCACTTCACTGGTTACCTGATAAATTCAGAGTTGATTTTAAGGTTTTAGTTTTTGTTTTTAAAGCACTTCATGGTCTTGCCCCAATTTACATTTCAGATCTTCTCCATTTCTATTCTCCTGTGAGAACGCTTGGATCGTCTTCTCAGAAGTTATTGATTGTCCCAAAATCTCGTTTAAAATCTAAAGGGAACAGAGCTTTTTCAGTTCTTGGTCCTACACTCTGGAACTCTTTGCCTTTATCCATCAGATCATCCCCTACGTTATCTTCTTTTAAATCATCTCTTAAAACATATCTTTTTTCTCAGGCTTTTGCTTAACTTGAAAATACTTTTTTGTTTTGTTTCTTTGTTTGGTGACGTCTTGCATTACTTATTGTATTATTTAATGATTTCAAATGTTATATCGTCTTAATGCTTTTGTTAGTTGATTTTTCTGATGTTTTGGTTGTGCAGCACCTTGGTCAGCACTTGTTGCTTTTAAGGTGCTATATAAATAAACTTGACCTTGACCTTGACTACAAGAACAGCATTTGTTTCCCAAAGATTTATTCCGAATAAGTACTAAAATAATTTGTAATATTCTTAAGTAACCCGACTTGTTTTGAGGAATCAGAACCATAACTTTTAAAATATTTATTATTCTCATAGTTACTTTGTATTACAAACTTACTTTATTAAAAATTACTTTGTATTAAGTATGAATTTAATCAGTGAATATGAATGTATATAGATTGTAAATTAGTTGTTAGTATTTAATGTAAAGCACATTTTGTATGTTGCAATGTTACAGTGGTTGAAAGTTACACCTTCATTTAATTTAAATAATTTAGACGTTTCAATGGTAGTATTTTATTTATATATTTGTTATCTTTATTTTGTGCCTTAGGAAGCTTGTTTTCGTCCGTTCTAGTGTATAAGCCGACAGATGGTACTATTTCCCTACTTTTCCCCCGTGTTGACAGTATGATCAGTGACTGCAGATAGTACTCTATCTCCTTCTTGATGCTCGGCATCCACTTCTTCACTGCTGCCACTGAGTTTAACGTTGCCTGCATGACAAAAGGTCCATTAATAAGACATAGTTGTCATTTATGGCAAGCGGGCTCATAGAAATGATAAGAGATGTATGGCAACGAAAGAGATTTTTTACAAGCTTTGGCCTTGACACGTGAACATCTTTGATGCGACCCTCTGGAAATAAAAATACAGATGCATTATGCCGCAAACTGACCATGTGCAAAAGTATGCGAGAACACGCTGGCTTACGCAGACATTTGCATTTGCCGTCTTTTCACATTAGGGACAATTAACTTGGTGTAAATAAACCATAAATGCGTCTCATACCCTCTCTCTCTTTCTGGAGCCACAGTAGATTCAGTTTTTCAAACTGCTTCTCTTCGTTTCTCGCCATTCCCGAAGCATTTCCGTCAACACGGGAGTCACGTGACAAGGATGGACAGACGGTCACATGACACGGTATTTCAACCTACGTCGATCTTTTAACCCCATATGTATCAAATATTACGTTTATATCGGTTTACGAAGTTTAATTGTCACAAGAACTGTTAGAGTAACTAAGGTTTTGAGCCAAACGTCCGATTACGCAGACGTGTGTTTTCTCTAAAAGTGGCGTTTCATGGATTCAACAAAACCATCTTAAAGTAGAATAGTTTTGTGAATTCTGTCCCCAAAACGCTCCGGTTACTGTCGTAACCTCGGTTCCCTGAGAGCGGGAACGAGACATCACGGAGATATGGAGATATTTCTCAGTTATGGGAACCCCTTCCCTTCCAACCTTTCCTGAAGTCCTATTGGCTCCCGCCAGTCCAAATGACTGGCCAATTGACGCGAAGTATGCAAATCGCATGCAAATACTGACGAGCTCGAGAGGCAGTATAAAATGCAGTGCACGCGACAATTATGTCAGAATATTCTACTTCTGCTGAATTCACTATGGCAACAATCTGCAAGATCTGCGTGAGACCAACAAAGCCGCCAGATCAACACGACCACTGCGTAGCCTGCCTGGGCCTGGCCCACGCCGAGGTGGCGCTGGATGAGTGTGGCTACGGGCAGTGCTCCGGACCCGCCGCGAAGTGGCTCC